>NC_135662.1:39864794-40164794 GCF_964188315.1 Podarcis muralis | reverse complement strand
ATGGTGAAGTCTGGAAACCAATTATATATGCTTCATGGGCAATGACAAAATCAGAATGTCATTATGTCCAAATAGAGAAGGCAACACTGGCTTTGGTCTCTGCTTATAAGAAGGAGAGGGGGGAATGTCAATTTGTAGCAGAAACTGATTCCAAGCCTCTGGTTGGTATATTTTTTACAAAAATAATCTGATGTCTATGCCCCCATGGTTAACGAGACTTTTCTGTCAATTACTGCAATTGAAATTCATACTTCTGTATCAGCCTGGAGCTAACTTGGTGTTGGGTGATGTGTTGCCATGGTCATTTAATAGAAATCAAGAAGAGCTGGATGTAGATTTGGGTCAGGTTCATGTTCATATCAATGGCTTAAGTAAATTAGTTCCTGTGTCTGATGATTTATGGAAGAAAATTGTCTAGGCAACAGCAATCTGTGATGGAATCATTGTAGGTGAACGTTATTTGAAGGAAGCAGAAAGTCAATACAATAGGTTTATGTATGATTTATCTGTTGTTGAAGCAGTACTCATGAAAAGTCTACAAGTGGTAATTCTTCACTCTATTGCTTCTCAGCCATTTGGCTAAGATCAAGTGTACTTCCTCACGCTTTAAGATATGATATGTTACAATGTAGTCATGAGGTATATTTACGTATTGGAAAATGTAAGCTCAGAGCTCTAACAGTTTATTGCATATGATGCATATGTCTGCTTGCTTATTAATAAAATCTCTGTTCTCAATTACCATATTGAATTTCACAACATATAGAAGGCAACACAGGACATTGTGCAGTAGTATGTTTATTTACCACATTTATATTCCACACAATAACCTCTGGGTGACTTGCAGTATCCATATAATAATAAAGTAGAGCTATCAACTATCAATAAGACTAAGTAGACGTCAACTGAAAAGTGAATTTACTAGAAACTACGAAAGGGGAAGTTGAAAAGTCTTTGCTGGGCATAAAAGGTCTTCTGGTGGTGTTCTGGTATGAATTTTGTTCCTCTTCCACTGCGTTTGAGGCATTTGACTTATTGAGGATGCCATACGAGGCAATGCTGGGCACAGGGAAGTGGGGAGGCACATGGTGATGCATTGTTGAGGGCACACACCTTCCGTCTGCCTCTGGGCATGGCACAGCAGCAATCTGCCTGCGCATGCAATTGCTGACAAGATGAGCAGGTCACTATTTTCAGGGCTGAGTAGGAATGGTGTTTGCTTCTTTCCCAGAGTGATGGTGTGTAAAGGTTTTTGCAGCAGAAAGAACAGCTGGCAATCTTAAGCATCATATATCTAGAAAGCATGAGAAAGGCTATATCCAACATCCTCATCCTTACCAGAAAACAACATGAAGTTGCTTATCACACTTGCATAACTTCCAAGAAATTGTAGGAGGAGATGTGACCTTCACAAAACAGTGAGCATCAGGCAAGAGGTAGCAGGTATAAAGACTTCTGGAGGCAGGTATTTTTTATTTGAATTATTTTTCCTTTGTTTTCTTTCCATCATACAGCTATATTCCAATTATCTCAGAAGAACCTTGTTGAAAATGTCAGGGAAGATTTAAAATCAGAATAACAGAATAACTTTTTTCTACTGCATCTCCCTCTGAATGTCATTTAGTGAAAAGACCCCCACCCAACATATCTCAGGCTTTATGCTTTTCTGCAACAAACAGGTGATGATGTCTGTTGCATCCAAGGCAATTGGGTTCTACACAAAGATTACTTTTATTTTATTATTTGAATCAATGCAGGTGGTGGAATAGAGAGGTGGGAAAAAACTATATTGTTACTCTCACCTTACTTTATTGAGTGGCACTTACTCAGATTTATTGCGCTTTGGATACATACAGCATTTTATAATATCTGAGGGGTTTCTTTTTTGAAAATATCCAGGTTGTGTATAGGTGAAGATGCAACTTGATACACCATGTTGCAAGGATGCAGAAGTTTCCACCACTTCCTATGTTGTTCCTCTCTTGGCTAACACAAACAACAACACATGCAAACCAGAGGTGATGTGGCAGGTTAACATAAGATGTGGGGTGTTACAGATCATCACAGTAGCTGATCTGCAAAGCAGAGACTTCCATAGCCACCAGGGAGGGGAAGGGCTGTAGCTCAGTGACAGAGCACAGTTTTTGTATGCAAAAAGTCCCAGGCTCAATCACCTGTGTCTCAAGCTAGGGCTAACAAAGATTTCTGGCTGAATTCCTGGAGGGCCACTCACAGGCAGCTGACAATACTGAACGGGATAGACCAGTGGTCTCAATAATTCAGATTGAGGCAGTCCCCTGTGTTCTTATGCAATAACAAACAATGGTGATGTGGCCATAAATGTGGCCTATATATCTCCACTTCCCTCTTTCATTACATGCTGTTATTTATTTTAAAATGTGTAGTCTAGTTGTAAAACTTACCTATCTCTGGATGTTGAGTGTCCCCTCATTACTGCTGCATGTCAGTGTAGAATGTAGACTGGGTTATTGCCCCCCCCCCCCTGCATATTGTAACAGTATGTTTCCGAGCACAATTCATAGTGTTGGTGCTGACCTTTAAAGCCCTAAATAGCCTCGGTCCAGTATACCTGAAGGAGCGTCTCCACCTCCATCGTTCTGCCCGGACACTGAGGTCCCGCACTGAGGGCCTTCTGGTGGTTCCCTCACTGCGAGAAGCCAAGTTACAGGGAACCAGGCAGAGGGCCTTCTCAGTAGTGGCGCCCGCCCTGTGGAACGCCCTCCCACCAGATGTCAAAGAGAAAAATAACTACCAAACTTTTAGAAGACATCTAAAGGCAGCCCTGTTTAGGGAAGCTTTTAATGTTTAATAGGTTATTGTATTTTAGTCTTTTGTTGGAAGCTGCCCAGAGTGGCTGGGGAAACCCAGCCAGATGGGCGGGGTATAAATAATATATTATTATTATTATTATTATTATTATTATTATTATTATTATTATTATTATTATTTTATTTTATAACATATGAAAAATATCAGGTGTGAAATGACTTGTAGGTAAGGAGTTTTGTCCCATTGGTGCTCTGGTCTATTTCATGAGCTTACAGAGCAAGAACAAGAATGTATTCCCTCCCCGCTCCTTTGAATGAGGTAATTTACCTCAGAGCTGATTGCTAAACTGATCCATGAGCGCTGGGCACTTGCTCCTTTAATTTTCCACCAGACACACTGATGAAAATGATAGACCCAGACCTTTTACAAAACCCCCCACCAAACACCATACTTAAAGAACCTGCAGGATGTTCCATGAGAAAGCACAGACTATTCTTGACGTAGGGTACCAATGTTTGTCTTTTTTCACACTGAGCAATTTCTGATTAAATGGGAAAGGTTTTACCTAAAAAGAAACTTATAATAGAAAGGGAGGAATACTTAGCAAACACAAAGAGTTCATGGGTACTTTCTCCCTTACTTCAAAGAAATCAAAAGGAGCAGTACAATAACTACATTGTTAAGGTAATTTCAGCATTGCCTTTCTGTTATAATCTATCCTGTAAACTATTGAGATTTTTCTGTATCGTGTTGATTGAACCAAGCATACAATTCATTTTTATGTCAAAGGGAGAGCTGCAACTCATATTGAACCAAAGGCTCTGACATTATCCCACTTTCAGTTTATCTTCTCCTTAACTATCTGCACAACAATATTGATTGGTTGGTTTACCAACATATATATATATGTTGGTAAACCAACCTTTGATTACGAAAGCAAATATATATTACGAAAGCAAATATATATTACGAAAGCAAATATATATATATATATATATATCGCTCTCTTGGTCTGGATATGGCAGCAGCCATTGTACCTGTCACAGCTTTCAAAAGGCTGCTTGGGCCTCCAGTGACAGAGCTGCATCCAGAAACACCTTGGGGTTTTATCCTGCACCTTCAGAGGGAGTGTAGCCCTATCCAGGGCAGCAGCCGACCAATTTCTCAGACATGGGAACCACTTGCTCGCAGTGCTTCCATCTTGCCAGGAATGAAGCTCAAGTTATTTTTTTCTCATTCGTCCCACCACTGCATCCAGACAACATATAATGCTTGAGTATTTAAATATTGCTAAGCTACCACAACAAAGTAATTCCAGGAGTGGTCGTCTCTAGTAACTCACCGTGAATAATCATAATATGCTATGCAATAATTCACTTCTCTGCTGTCTTAGCTGCATTGATGTGTAGCCTTGCCAGCTTCACTGGGTTAAACTCTACATGGTTTTCAGTAAATTTCAGGGTGGGGGGAACTCTCTGCTTTCCCTTTCCAAAAAGAGCAGCTACTACCCCTGCTGGCTATGTTCTGCCTCCATTGTTGGAGGCAGTGTGCTTCTGAATACCAGTTGCTGGAAAGCCCAGGGAGAGAGAGCCCTATGTGTAGGTTTCCCAAATGTATCTGGCTGGCCACTTTGAGAACAGGATGCTAGACTAGTTGGGCCTTTGGCATATGAAGTAATGATGTGTAGGTATCTCTTGGCTGGAGAAAACAACATTTTTCTCTCTGTAGCAATGAATTTGGAGTGGGGAATGGATACTAGTCCTTTTGTTTATCTTTGCCTCCCCATACTTGAAATATATGTGAAAAATTACATACTTTTGTAAAGCAGGTGCTTGAATTAGAGACCAAACATTCCTGTCGTTATGGCACAGAACACAGAAGATCACACAGTAAATCAAAGAATGCATGAAGCTACTGGGTAAACTCTAGTAGATACACTTAAATATACATTCAAAATGTTACTTCTGAAGACCTGATATGTTTTCACACAGGGATAATGAGCACTCTTTGAAAATCTTAGCAATATCTTAACTTCCTGAAGAATAATGCTAGAGCATATAAAGAACAATTAGAGTAGAGGCATGAAACTGACTTGGATCAAATTGCAAGTTATTTATAAATAGTTGAAACAGGCGATATGCTCTGCAATCTCTTCTGTTACTGAAAGAAGAAACATTTCTATTGTAATAACTCCCTACCCCCTTCCTCCTTGTTCTCTGGACTGCAAAGCTGCCCAAAGTGATATTGCTGAAGTTCATAGAGTGATTTTGGTCAGCTTGGATGTGCCAAGCAACAATCACCTGAGAAGTTTCTCTCACCCTGAGAATGTAGAACAAGCTGCTCCACAATTACAAGCAATGAGTTCCCAATTGTCCCTCAAAAAATCATCTATTTTTCATGCAAGCACCAGCTGCTAGCCCCAAGTTTATTTCCATTGTGTTTCATTTTTTTCCATTGTGAAAATGACAAAAGCAGTTTTCTAAGGCTTCAGATTCCTGTACAGTTCTTGAGATAGTAGCTTAAGACATGGCTCATAGTGGTGCAACCCAAAGCTTGTTTTACCTACTTCCCTTATGTGATAGGGGATACTAAGACTGCAGTCCTAAACTCACTTACATAGGAATAAGCTCCACTGAACACAGTAGGACTTACTTCTGAGTAAACATGCACTGTGGGGGTAATATGGGTGTCATCTAATGCCAATAGTGCTGTTGTGCTAAACATATCTATTTCCAGGTACATATAGGATTGGGGTGATGATAGTCCTAATGCCTCTGTCTATGTCTATGATGGGGGACAAGATTTGGTGGAGGTGCCTCTTAGCCAGACTGAACCACTGGAACCTCCCACCATGTCTAATGAAAGCATGTGCTACTATTAGCAGTAGCTGGTGAAAGGCCCCCAAGCAGAGCATGGTCGGGGTGGAGCAGGACTGACCAAGGATCCACTGGATCCTAAGCCAACCAGTTGGAGGTGACACAGCAAAAAGAAACCAAACTGTCTGCCCACCTTCTGACTGGCAGGGCTTTGGATACTGTGGTGGCTCTGACACTTTGCATGACTCCAGCGCAGAGTTAAGACTCCTGCCCGGCACAGCAAGAGATTTATCATTTATTTAAATGGAACTGGAATACCATCACTCCTCAGTGATGCACTTTCCACAAGTTTTCAAGAAGTTTTTATCATCTGAATTCTTCATTGGTGTAGTGTAATAACATTTGTATAAATTCCAGGAGGCTAAAAAGCTTCTCCAAAGAAAAAAAGAAAACAACACATTCACCTTTGTATTTGACGTTTTTATTTCCAGGAGCATAAAATGGCACTCTGAAGATTTTCTTCTCAGATTCTTAATAGGACTAAAAAAACCTAAGTTGTTTATAAGCTTGAAACCCCATAAGTATTGTTTCGTAACAGCAGGTAAAACTGCACATTACTATCTAGATTCTTCCCCTCTCCTACAAATTCATGTTATATTGTGTTCCTTACTTTTGATCTTCTCCCTTTTTCTCTCTGGCTGATAAAAAATATAAATAAAATTAGTGAGGAGTAGGCATATTGAAAATAGTGTACATAGCTTTGAGGCTTGCGGTTGAAGAAACACGTTATTTTAAACCTGTTTGTCATCCATAGTATCTGTTTTGTTTATTTGGCAATGTATATGCTCGCCCCCGAAGGGGGTTTGTAGCTTACTACAATAAAAATCAATTTCAACACAGTACAAAATTGGGGAACAGTGTAATAATCAAGTAATAATCAACACACTGTCAACACAAAGCAAAGGCTAAGCAAAGGGAAGCTAGAAAGGGAATAAATCAAACCAATCAACCAGGTGCTGCTTCAGAAAAGGTAGCATCTCACATCCCATTGAGATACATTTTTTTGAAGGAACTGGGTATTTTCATCCCTTGGGCACACTAGCTATGCACGTGTTACTTGGAATGGATGTAGAAGTGGGAACATGGCAAGATTGCTTGTTCGAACAGCAGTCACCCACATGACTCTTCCACTGGAAACTCTGTTTGTCACACAACGTAAGAGGCCTCTACCTGAGAAACAATTGTATATACAACTAGTTGTGAAATTAGTTGTGAAATTCTTTGGATCCTGACCTGTTTTATACAGAAAATGTATACTTTTAAAATTATATACTTAAACTTTACAAACATCATATTGCACACCACCCCAATCTCCAAACAGTATGAGATTCCATGGGTTCCAGGTGCTTACCTAGGGCCCATTTTTCCTTTGGAATGAGGTACATTCTGTGATATCTTTATGTGATATGGTTTATTTACATATATATATACAACCTGAGCCTATGATGGATGGGGTCACAGCATTAACCACCCAAGGAGGGTCTTACTTCACCCATAGCCACAGCCTTGGATGCAAGCAGAAATCAGGCATGTCTCTCCTTCACAGGCTTCAGCCTGCTTCTTCCTCCAGCTTCTAGCTTCTAGTTTGCACACACACAACTCAGCTCTATTTACCCTTTGTCTTTTCACTTTGTCTACTACCAGTGAATCAAGGGAGTAGGGCTGACCCACTTGTCCTCTAGCACAGAGCTACTTCCTTCTCTTAATGGCCTGTTACCTAGGCTATCACCTCACCATGAAGCAAGCCTGGCTATTCCAGGAATATCCTTGCTTATATTTTAATGCTTGCTGGATCCAGGAATTAGAAGGGTTTCACGTTACAGCCTATCTCCCCCCACCCCATGCATAACAATAATATATTATTGTAACTCATAAAAATTTTAGTTCAGTCACCCATTAGGGCAGGCCCAGAGCTTGGAGTTAGAACATCTATTGCCATGCAGAAAGTTTCAATCCTTGACACCTCCTGGTAGGAGTGGGAATGTCACCTGTCTGAAACCCTGGCAGTGAGTGTAGACAACACTGAGATAGATAGCCCAACGGACTGAGTCAGTATAAGGCAGCTTCCAATGTACCATTAGTCTTTCCTCAGGAGCTCAGGTACAGATGGCTTCATAGGTAAGTGTGAGATTAGAGCATCTGTTACCTGTTAGATTGAATTTCACAGTTGTAGCCAACATCATATGAATGTGCCGAGTCACTGGAGAATAAATTTGGAGGAGGTGTGATAGAATGAGAAACTGCATTGTGCTGATTTTAATCCTCATTGTTGGTTTCTAGGCACAATAGAGAACATACTTAGAGTTAGAAGAATATACAGGGATGTCTTAGGAGAGATTTATATGACAAATGGAACAAAATCCCGTTTCACAGACTATTAAGCACATCCAGACTTAAGGCTGCTGTCTTTTTCTTTCTCCAAAATCATCACTGAACTACATTTATAGTTGTTTCGCATGCCACAGTTGGCTGTTTACACTTATATAAACACTCTCCATTTCAATTTTCATAAACCATCCGAACAATCACTTTTGCTCTGTACAGAGGAAGAACCCTTACTCTGCATGTTTATAAAAGGGTTGTAAAATGAAATGAAGCAGCAGCTATTGATGATGAAGAAAAAGTCCCAACCTCCCATGCTGAAGTATTTGTGAAGACCAAATGGTCAGTCATGGTCCACTAGGGACAATTTCAACTGCTAAACCCTAGTCTCCTGGTTGGTCCACCATCCATTCCTATGCTTTGTATAATTATTTCTTTCACTTCTGCAATATCACAATTGTCCTACCAGAAACCTAGGCAGCATCTTTCACTATACTATCCCAAACATATATGTGGGCTAGCCAAATCCTCTCTGAGTTTCTGCTATTATTGTAATTCTAACAAGTCGTTCCAGTTCCTGATTGAGGGGGAGAACTGTATCTTCATTATTAATTTGTTCTGTCTATAGTTCACCAAAGCCATATCAGATGCTCAGACAATCTGCCTTCATCTGGATCTGTTTGGTGCCAACTGTTGATTACTCAGTTTCTGGGTGAAAATATCTTGGATTCAATAGGTTATTCAAGATCAGAACAGCTCTAGTAGCCATATTTGGGAGACAAATGACAGTCAATGGATGACCATGTGTCCTAACCTCATAGAGAACAGAGCTGTCTTTGATGGAGTCCTATTGAAGAGCTGTCTGGTCCAAGTCTGGTTTAAAGAAAAAGAACCATTAGAAGAGAGACTAGGGGCCTTGAAGGTGTTCATCAACAGGCAGGATCTGTGCACCAAATTGTCACAGCACCACAGTCTTCACCACTATGTTGAGATGTACTGTTTTTCTATTTAAATTAATTATCTCTCAATTTTAATCTATTTGTATAAATTAATATAGGGAAACATGCAGTTCTGTGGCCTCTTATCTCTTCAGCAATCTATCAGTGGCCAGTGGAGGAGAAAATTATTGCTACTGCCCTTGTCTATGGCATATTCCTAAGAAATCTATGTCACATCCTTGACATGATTCAAGTCCCATTTGCATTCTAGAGATTCTCTCCTTCCTTAACAGAAAGGTCTGTATCAGTAGAGAAAGGGAGAGACTGATATCACTGAATCCTACCAGCCCAGAGGGAAAAGATGCCTGGGCTGTTTCATAGTTCAGTGACACAAAGAAAGCAGCCATCAAAACCAGCAGGAATATCCTCCAAAGAATTCAGTCGTCTTTCTTCCACAACTGACCTACCAGCTCCCTTAACTGGAACAAACTGCAAGTTTGTTAGCAGGAATTATTAGGTTTGCTGACCAAACCTGCTCTTATTTCTTTAACAGCAGCCTGTTATGCAGAAATTAAGCAGTTCTGCAGCTCCATGCCAGGAAAAGCATCACTAATTCATTTTTTTCATACCAAATTTTATGTGCCAAAATATAGGAGTAACGCCAGTAAAAACTCTGCAGCCCTAACTACACTATCACTGATCACTCACCATCTAAACTGGCTATTTAAATTCATCTTGTGATTACATACAATGAGGGTGCCCTAGTGGGGTTGCCATATTTCAAAAACTGAAAATCTGTACACAAAAGTCACCAAGCTTTTTGGGGGGCAAACTCTCAAAAAAATGAAGGTTTTTTTTTAGCTTTTTAAAAGTAAATTCGCACTTCTGACATGGGCAACCCTAATCTTGCACAATCTTGATTAGGGAACTGTCCTGAAACAATGTGTTTTCTTTATTTCAGACACAGACTTTCTCCCTGTGGTCTACCTTGTTGATAAGTGCCTAAGGACTGCATCTAATTACAAAAGCTTTCCCTTAATATGTAATTTGCACTAGTGCATTCCTCTGAGAACCATTTTTTTAAAACAATCAATTTAAACTATGGCCCAGGCAATCTAAACCATGACACTGGAGAGGCTTTAATCAATTTACTTAATCTTGTTCAGTTTGCAGATGTTAAAAGGCCAATTTTGAAAGAAATGAAACTTAAAGAATATTTCTGAGATAAACAGAGACCAAAGAAATGGTTGCCACAACTGAAAGTGATTGTTATCTGAGTTAAAATATCTGTGTATCATTTGTTTTTTACTGTTTTTTTATTTGTAAAGGTAAAGGGACCCCTGACTGTTAAGCCCAGTCGCAAACGACTGTGGGGTTGTGGTGCTCATCTCGCTTTACTGGCCGAGGGAGCAGGCATACAGCTTCCTGGTCATGTGGCCAGCATGACTAAGCCGCTTCTGGTGAAACCAGAGAAGCACATGGAAATGCCATATACCTTCCCGCTGGAGCAGTACCTATTTATCTACTTGCACTTTGACGTGCTTTCGAACTGCTAGGTTGGCAGGAGCAGGGACCAAGCAACAGGAGCTCACCCCATCGTGGGGATTGAACCGCCAACCTTCTGATCGGCATGCCCAAGAGGCTCTGTGGTTTAGACCACAGTGCCCCCCTTATTTGTAGACAGAGGAAAAAGGCAGCTAATTACTAGCCAAAGGCATTTCTCCAACAGTATTGCCAATAATTTAGTGCAACTATGTCTCAAATTTGCTCTAAACTGATATGCAAAATTTGATTGTGGTCAGCAAGGTTTGAAGTTCAAATTCTGAATATGTCCATTTCATCTCACAATACAGGCAAACATTGAATACGAACATTTATCTTTTATTTACTCAGTTTGTGTTCACAGGATTAACATAATGTTCAAATCTTCACACTTGACAAATACCAACAGCAAACAAATCTTGACTGGCTTTGAAGACAACAAGATTATGAACATTGCAAAAATGGAATAATATACTGCTCAAATCTGGGGACCACATGCATTGACAAAAGAACAATTCTCCCTTTGGCAAGTTATTATTACTTTCTTTTTGCAATGGAGGTAATAAATATTTGTTTTATTGCACTTAGGATTCTTTATACCCCAAATCTTTAACATTCGGTCATACCACAGGAATATAAAATATTAGCCCAGAGCACAATGTATGACATTGAAACCAGAAATATAACCACAGCAATAACCAGTGCTATTGTGTGTTGTAAGAAAACAGCAAAATGGGCATGACCTACTAAAATTTACTGGGAAATAATGGGTGATAGCCAACATCCATACTTAGAGAAGACCCATGGAAATCAATATTTCAGGGAGTCTGCACCTGGGAGTAAATCCCATCAAACTCAATGGCATTTCCTTCTGAGTAGTAGGAACTAGGTCTGGGGATTGCGGGGTTGGGGGGGGGGATGAGTGAAAGGCAGTGCCTTTTTAAAAAAAAGAAAAAAAGGTGCCAGAACTCACCATGAAGTTGTTACAGTAAGTGCCACATTTTTAACGTTTGAAAAATAAGATGTACCCATAATATTTTTTGATGTAGTTGGGTCACATATTCAACCACAAATCATCTAGTCATAAGTCAAAAATGATGAAAAATCAAGGGATAAACATTAATCTGTGAACTGACCCACAAAGTCATAATGACCTGGTTGCTTTCTCCCAGATAAGTGGAGTTAGGAGTTAGCCTAGGTTTACTTTTCAACTGAAATGTTTATCACATTTTTAGCAAATAAGAAAATAATGTCAAGGTTATTGGAATGCTATTTTTGTCAAGAGCTAAAACCAGTATGAATATATTTATGTAAGGTATATCTTTGTTCTTGAAGCTTCCAGCATGAGTTTGATCAAACTGCAGGAGGCAGTGGAGGACAGAAGTGCCTGGCGTGCTCTGGTCCATGGGGTCACGAGGAGTCGGACACGACTAAACGACTAAACAACAACAACAACTCCCATCTTTTCATTTGCCACCTGTAATTCCTTTTTGATTGCAGGACGCTGACCTTATAAGGCAGAGCATAGAGCTGTTTCATAGTAACATGATTTTTTTTTTTTTTAGCACTAATAAATTTGAGGGCCATCCACTTATTATCTGGATCTATGCAGTCCATTTCTATGATGCATACATTTCTGCAGTAAGAGGACATGAATCAACTGAGGATAATAGAATAACATTTTCAAAAATTTCAGACACTAGGAATGTTGATTTTGATTTTCATAAGTGAGAAGAATAAAGGGACCACCATTCATCAGAACTAACAGGTCCCATCTCAGCAGATTCTCCACCCCCTTGTAGGGTCACTTTAGGGTTCTCCCCAAAAGTTGTATTCCGGGGTGCTGCCCTTAGACATTATCTTCATAGTGGGTTGTGACCCTTCTGCGCCATTGCCTCATTGCCCCTGACTGCATAGGAGGGATTTGAGGCTTCTCATCCTCTTGTGCAGTTGCTAAACCCAATATTATATTCAAGGGCATTAAGAACCTAAACATGTGCAGTTTATAGCTCAGTAGATTAGAGTGTGGTGCCGATAACGCCAAGGTTGCAGGTTTGATCCCTGTATGGGACAGCTACGTATTCCTGCATTGCAGGGGGTTGGAATAGATGATCCTCAGTCCCTTCCAGCTCAATGATTGTTTTAGGAATAGTTGTGATCCATATACATGTCTATCTAATTGCCCCCAGTCTTGCAGAAACTTTTGCTTTTTTACTTTTTGTAAGTAAGTAAGTTAAGTATTTCCTTAACACCTTTCACTGCCCTGCCACTCTTCTCTAGTTCCTCATCCATCTCCTCTCCTAAGCATTGATGGGTCTTAAGCACAAGATGAAAATTAATGTTGCAAAATGAAAATAAGCACAGTCCAGTATTCAGAGCTGAATCATAGAATCATAGAATCATTGGGTATGAAATAGACCACAAGGGCCATCAAGTCCAACCCCCTGCCAAGCAGGAAACACCATCAGAGCACTCCTGACATATGGTTGTCAAGCCTCTGCTTAAAGACCTCCAAAGAAGGAAACTCCACCACACTCCTTGGCAGCAAATTCCACTGTCGAACCGCTCTTACTGTCAGGAAGTTCTTCCTAATGTTTAGGTGGAATCTTCTTTCTTGTAGTTTGGATCCATTGCTACGTGTCCGCTTCTCTGGAGCAGCAGAAAACAACCTTTCTCCCTCCTCTATATGACATCCTTTTATATATTTGAACATGGCTATCATATCACCCCTTAACCTCCTCTTCTCCAGGCTAAACATGCCCAGCTCCCTTAGCCGTTCCTCATAAGGCATCGTTTCCAGGCCTTTGACCATTTTGGTTGCCCTCCTCTGGACACGTTCCAGTTTGTCAGTGTCCTTCTTGAACTGTGGTGCCCAGAACTGGACACAGTACTCCAGGTGAGGTCTGACCAGAGCAGAATACAGTGGCACTATTACTTCCCTTGATCTAGATGCTATACTCCTATTGATGCAGCCCAGAATTGCATTGGCTTTTTTAGCTGCCGCGTCACACTGTTGGCTCATGTCAAGTTTGTGGTCAACCAAGACTCCTAGATCCTTTTCACATGTACTGCTCTCAAGCCAGGTGTCACCCGTCTTGTATTTGTGCCTCTCATTTTTTTTGCCCAAGTGCAATACTTTACATTTCTCCCTGTTAAAGTTCATCTTGTTTGTTTTGGCCCAGTTCTCTAATCTGTCAAGGTCGTTTTGAAGTGTGATCCTGTCCTCTGGGGTGTTAGCCACCCCTCCCAGTTTGGTGTCATCTGCAAATTTGAATCACATGTGCTATGCACACTCCTTCAAAACTGAAATTTTAATTACTTATAAGAGACATTTTAGTATCATCATAAAAAATATACTATCAATCTACTTTGCCAAAGGTTAAAATTAATTCATATTTATTTAAGGACTGCAAGTGTAGCTTGGACCTCTATTCTGCACAATATAGGCCTACCAGCTACTGAAGAAAGTAAATGCATGCAAAAGAGAATTAATGGATTGACTTCTGCTAATTTATACCATATTTACAGCAGCTCAAATATATTATGTACTAAATTAATGTAGGGATGTGGAACATGTGGCCCTCCAGATGTTTAAAGAATACAAGGTTCATTATTTTTGGCCATTGGTCATGATATCTGGGGCAGATGGAAGTTGGAGTCTAACAATAGGTACCCCATAACTAAATTAATGTATTACTCTTAGTGACAGCAGAGCTACCTAACTACTGCTGTGAGACACTCTCTCCTTATATACCACTGCAAGGCTTCACTGTTTATACTGGCATCAGTGCCTAGAGTGTTCATCTGGGGTGGGGATGATTTCAACTTGCTATACCTTGGGAGGGGAGTAATATGCCAAACTTGGATTCCAAAGTGGAAGCACCTGTTTGATCTGGATGGATCATGACCTGAATTGGATCATGGATCCATGTTGAATCTGCAGCCCCTTTACAAGGCTGTAGGGCTTCCTGTGTTCTGGTAAAAACTATTTCTTGCCTCTTTTTTTTTTTTAAAGTTCAGAAACAGGTCATCCATCTGTACATAGCTTGGAGCAACCAGTGCAAGGGGACTGTTCGCTACCAATTCAGTATTTCTCAACAGAAGAGGCAGAACTTGATGATACTCTGTCACTCTCAGAGGAAAATTGTAAAGGTGGGGAAAGTTTCTCGCTATCACCCCAACCTAGTTTTTATATGGGGGGCAACTATGTTTCTCATATAATTCCCCCTGAGAGCATCAGAATGTCATCAATCCCCACTACAACCTGCCACTGCTTCCTCCCCCAGTGGCAGGAAGGATCTAGCACAGTGTTTCTGAAACCGTGTGTCTGTATTATTATTTCCTTTTGATAGACCCACAAGAAGTGAAAGGATTGGGATCTCCCACCCAGTCTACTGTACATTATAGTTTTTCTCAGCTTGTGTGAAATGGTCTGGAAGTGACTTAGATCACCCACGCAAAGTGAGAGGATCTGCAGGGGAGATAATTTCTCAAACTGACAAGGTCTCCTGGGAAAAGAGGAAACTGCAGCACTTACTTACTTCCCAGTCCCCTGCAGAAATTGAGAAGAAGTGCAAATTGCTTTTTCCATCTATCAGTTCTCCTGAGCACCTAAACTTCAGGCTGCTCATCTCAGGAATTCAGATTAAAGCATAAGTGTTGAGCTCCACCATTTTAGTGATGAACAGTGCAATCCTGTATGTGTCTGCTCAATACCATGTGTCACTGAATTAAATGGGGCTCATCCCTACCTGAGTGAATATGGGACTGCGGCTATTTGCTATCAAGAAAAGAGAAAACATCATAATTTCAATTAGATTCTGAATAATTACTAGCAGCACAATCCTAACTATGTCTACTCAGAAGTAATCCCTGTTGAATTTAGTTCACAGGTCAGTGGAGTTAGGTTTTCAACTGGGGTCATGTACAGACTTTTTAAAAGTTTTGAATTGTTGGCATGTAATGCACTCTGTTCTTATAGGGCTTTTAAAGATAATTTGCAAAGAGCACATAAAATTAAACAATAATTGAACATTATTATGAAATTGACTAAAGATCAAATGGAGTACTTCAAATAGTTCATGCTCATACTTTCCCCCCAGAATAAAGGTGTTAATAAAAATAAGAATGGGTTAATGTTAGACTGTCTTATGATAATAAAATACTAATGTAGTATTAACTGAGTAAAGTGCTGGGTTGTAACTTTAAGCAAACTACTGTATAAATTATATTAGGGTTTAGCTTGTATTAGTGTCATTTGTTCCTAGGAAATACTGCATCATAGTTGGGCTTCAGTTCTGTTGCTAAGTAAATACTCTAATATAAAAAAGAAGAAAAAAACCCTATTCAGCATATGCTTAAATTCAATGCATTAATTCTCATTCATTGCATTATCGATTACCGTACACCCCTGATTCAGTATCTCACCTGATTCTAAGAATGTGGACTTGTTAATTTCCATTAACAAAACTTATATACCACTTACAAGAACCCAATGCCTATAAGCAGTCTAGACTATTCATTCAAATATATTACATGTTTGTTTCATAACTAGTTTAAAATTGGACCAAATGGGGTCTATGTGACTCAATTTTCATATATTGGAAATGAACATTAATGGGTTGCCCTTTTTCTGCACTTTTTCCAGTTCTACAATACCTTCCTTGAGGTGTGGTGACCAGAACTGTACACATTATTACAAGTGTGATTAGTATTGTTGTTGTTTAGTCGTTTAGTCGTGTCCGACTCTTCGTGACCCCATGGACCAGAGCACGCCAGGCACTTCTGTCTTCCACTGCCTCCCACAGTTTGGTCAGACTCATGTTTGTAGCTTCGAAGACACTATCCAACCATCTCGTCCTCTGTCGTCCCCTTCTCCTTGTGCCCTCCATCTTTCCCAACATCAGGGTCTTTTCCAGGGAGTCTTCTCTTCTCATGAGGTGGCCAAAGTATTGGAGCCTCAGCTTCGCGATCTGTCCTTCCAGTGAGCACTCAGGGCTGATTTCCTTCAGAATAGATAGGTTTGATCTTCTTGCAGTCCATGGGACTCTCAAGAGTCTCCTCCAGCACCATAATTCAAAAGCATCAATTCTTCGGCGATCAGCCTTCTTTATGGTCCAGCTCTCACTTCCATACATCACCACTGGGAAAACCATAGCTTTTACTATACGGACCTTTGTTGGCAAGGTGATGTCTCTACTTTTTAAGATGCTGTCTAGGTTGGTCATTGCTTTCCTCCCAAGACGCAGGCGTCTCTTAATTTCGTGGCTGCTGTCACCATCTGCAGTGATCATGGAGCCCAAGAAAGTAAAATCTCTCACTGCCTCCATTTCTTCCCCTTCTATTTGCCAGGAGGTGATGGGACCAGTGGCCATGATCTTAGTTTTTTTGATGTTGAGCTTCAGATCATATTTTGCGCTCTCCTCTTTCACCCTCATTAAAAGGTTCTTTAATTCCTCCTCACTTTCTGCCATCAAGGTTGTGCCATCTGCATATCTGAGGTTGTTGATATTTCTTCCAGCAATCTTAATTCCGGCTAGGGATTCATCCAGCCCAGCCTTTCGCATGATGAATTCTGCATATAAGTTAAATTACCAGGGAGACAATATACAGCCTTGACGTACTCCTTTCCCAATTTTGAGCCAATCAGTTGTTCCATATCCAGTTCTAACTGTAGCTTCTTGTCCCACATAGAGATTTCTCAGGAGACAGATGAGGTGATCAGGCACTCCCATTTCTTTAAGAACTTGCCATAGTTTGCTGTGGTCGACACAGTCAAAGGCTTTTGCATAGTCAATGAAGCAGAAGTAGATGTCTTTCTGGAACTCTCTAGCTTTCTCCATAATCCAGCGCATGTTTGCAATTTGGTCTCTGGTTCTTCTAAATCCAGCTTGCACTTCTGGGAGTTCTCGGTCCACATACTGCTTGAGCCTTCCTTGTAGAATTTTAAGCATAACCTTGCTAGCGTGTGAAATGAGTGCAATTGTGCGGTAGTTGGAGCATTCTTTGGCACTGCCCTTCTTTGGGATTGGGATGTAGACTGATCTTCTCCAATCCTCTGGCCACTGCTGAGTTTTCCAAACTTGCTGGCATATTGAGTGTAGCACCTTAACAGCATCATCTTTTAAAATTTTAAATAGTTCAGCTGGAATACCATCACTTCCACTGGCCTTGTTATTTGCAGTGCTTTCTAAGGCCCATTTGACTTCACTCTCCAGGATGTCTGGATCAAGGTCAGCAACCCCACTACCTGGGGTGTACGAGACATCCATAGCTTTCTGCTATAATTCCTCTGTGTATTCTTGCCACCTCTTCTTGATGTCTTCTGCTTCTGTTAGGTCCTTACCACTTTTGTCCTTTATTATGACAATCTTTGAACGAAATGTTCCTTTCATATCTCCAATTTTCTTGAACAGATCTCTGGTTCTTCCCATTCTGTTGTTTTCCTCTATTTCTTTGCATTGCTCGTTTAAAAAGGCCTTCCTATCTCTCCTTGCTATTTTTTGGAAATCTGCATTCAATTTCATGTATCTTTCTCTATGTCCCTCGCATTTTGCTTGCCTTCTCCCCCCCCCCCCCCCGCTATTTGTAAGGCCTCATTGAACAGCCACTTTGATTTCTTGCATTTCCTTTTCATTGGGATGGTTTTCGTTGCTGCCTCCTGTATAATGTTGCGAGCCTCCATCCATAGTTCTTCAGGCACTCTGTCCAGCAAATCTAAATCCTTAAACCTGTTCCTCACTTCCACTGTGTATTCATAAGGGATTTGACTTAGATTGTATCTTACCGGCCCAGTGGTTTTCCTACTTTCTTCAGTTTAAGCTTGAATTTTGCTATAAGAAGCTGATGATCTGAGCCACAGTCAGCTCCAGGTCTTGTTTTTGCTGACTGTATAGAGCTTCTCCATCTTTGGCTGCAGAGAATATAATCAATCTGATTTCGATGCTGCCCATCTGGTGATGTCCATGTGTAGAGTCGTCTCTTGTGTTGTTGGAAAAGCGTGTTTGTGATGACCAGCTTGTTCTCTTGACAGAACTCTATTAGCCTTTGCCCTGCTTCATTTTGCTCTCCAAGGCCAAACTTGCCAGTTGTTCCTTTTATCTCTTGATTCCCTACTTTAGCATTCCAATCCCCTATAATGAGAAGAACATCCTTCTTTGGTGTCACTTCTATAAGGTGTTGTAAGTCTTCATAGAATTGGTCAATTTCAGTTTCTTCAGCACCAGTAGTTGGTGCATAAACTTGGATTACTGTGATGTTAAAAGGTCTGCCTTGGATTCGTATCGAGATCATTCTATCATTTTAGAGATTGCATCCAAGTACTGCTTTCGCCACTCTTTTGTTGACTATGAGGGCCACTTCATTTCTTTTGCGGGTTTCTTGCCCACAGTAGTAGATATGATGGTCTTCCGAACTGAATTCGCCCATTCTAGTTCACTGATGCCCAGGATGTCAATATTTATTCTTGCCATCTCATTTTTGACCACATCCAACTTACCCAGGTTCATGGTTCTTACATTCCAGGTTCCTATGCAATATTTTTCTTTACAGCATTGGACTTTCCTTTCGCTTCCAGGCATATCCGCAACTGAATGTCCTTTTGGCTTTAGCCCAGCCGCTTCATCAGCTCTGGATCTACTTGTACTTGTCCTCCGCTCTTCCCCAGTAGCATGTTGGATGCCTTCCGACCTGAGGGGCTCATCTTCCAGCGTCATAACTTTTATATGCCTGTTGTTTTTGTCCATGGAGTTTTCTTGGCAGGGATACTGGAGTGGCTTGCCGGTTCCTCCTCCAGGTGGATCACGTTTGGTCAAAACTCTCCACTATGACCTGTTCATCTTGGGTTTCCTGCTCGGCATAGTTCATAGCTTCTCTGAGTTCTTCAAGCCCCTTCGCCATGGCAAGGCAGTGATCCATGAAGGGGGTGATTAGTATAATATACATTATATTAGCAGTTTTATTTCAATGCTTTCCCCAATGAACTTGAGCATGGAATTTGCCCTTTTCACAGCTGCCACACTGCCAGCATTTTTAGTGCGCTATCTACCATGACCCCAAGATCTCTTTCCTATCAGTCACCACCAGTTCAGACCTAATTTGGGTAAATGTGATGTTAGGGTTTTTCAACTCAATGTGCAGAAATTAACTTACGTTTATTGAATTCTGTTTGGCATTTTAATGCTTTTCCACCCAGTTTGGATATTTTCCTTTAAATCTTGCAATTCATTTTTATTTTTACCACCCTAAACAATTGGCCGTCATTGGTAAACATGAACACCTCAGTGCTCATGTCTAATTTCAGTTAAAGTACCAGGTTCCAATACTAATCTTTTGGGAACCCCACTTCTTACATCCTCCCACTGAGAGAATTCTCCATTTATTCCTCCTATCTGCCTCCTTTTCTTCAACTATTTTCTGATCCACAGGTGGATCTGTCTTCTCATACCATGATAGCTAAGTTAGGAGTCTTTGATGATATACTTTATCAAAAGCAGCTTAAAAGTCTAAGGTTACATGTCAAGTGAATCATACCTAACCACATGTTTAGTGACACTCTAAAGTTGGGCAGGACATAGCTTTGCAGAAGCTAAGTTAGTTCTTCTTCAGCAACACTTAATAATGCTTTCCACCAAATTCTTCTAGGCATAACTTACCTCGTAAAAGCCTCCTGGGTATGCATACTCAGAAGTAAATCCTACTGAGTTCAATGTGATTTACACCCAGGTAAATCTGGATAGGACTGCAGCTTCAGGAAGGATAAGATTTATTTGGGAAATTGGGTGATTAAAACAGGAAGATGACACAGTTGAAGAAAGTACTTTTCATAGATTTTAAGAATCTCTGTTACCCAATACTTCCATAGGATGTATTCGCAGAGCTCACAATTTATAGTGTTTTTATGGTGGGATTTAGTCCCAAAGTAAAGATGAAGTAATTACACTCCTTTCTTAAAGAGTGCAATAAATGATCTCTGAGAGTTAGGAGACTACACATAAACCTAAGGGGCCAGGGGATGTCACAGAAATATTATGTGCTTATCAAATTCATAAAAGATCTTTGAACTTTTAAAAGATCCACAAGGTTATCTTTTCACTGAGAGAAAAGAAGCTGATAATGGAATTAATTAGGGATATCACTGATGTTGAAAATAATTGAAGAAAAATATTACTGATAATGTTTTTATTTTATAGTAGTATCTCTGGAGTGTGAATGTTCTCCCTCTCTATTTTTTTGCTACTTTATGACAAGAATACATTTAATTTAGAAGGACAGATATAGCAGATAATTCTTTTTCTGAAACTAGTTAGTTGCCTTAGTTGTATCTTTATAAAAAGTATCTTCATGGATTAAAGTTTGCATTAATCACATGCAATCCAATTAGGAAACTCAATAAGGAAATATAGATATAAAAGACATATTCTGCAGCTGATTGCTTGTTACCAGGAAAAAATTTCCCAGTTAAATGCTTGACATTCTATTTTTTTTTAGCATATCACAATCATTTTTTTAATCTGTTCATATGATAATAATCTTATACAGTCTTAATAGTAGTGGTCTAAGCATGGTAATCTTCTATACTAATGAAAATGGGGGACACCACTGAATCCTGAAGCAATATTTCTAAGAACCCATTCAGCAAACTCTTCCCATTTTGGTGCCACTCATAATATATGGATGTAATCTCAGTCAAGTTAGTAGTGATCTGCTTCTTTCCATATGCTAAAACTGATGGGCAATTAACATGTAATTCATGTTACATTTTATCAATTAATATGGAATCTTAAATATTTGTTGTTGTACTGTTGTACTGTTTTATTGTTGTTAGCCACCCTGAGCCCGGCTTCGGCTGGGGAGGGCGGGATATAAATAAAATTATTATTATTATTATTATTATTATTATTATTATTATTATTATTCTGAAGGTTTTTTTCAATATTCACTCTGTTAGAAGGATCCCTATGTTTTATCTTTCCTAAAGAAAAGAAAACTAACAGAAAACAATATTATATTAACTTGCTCTTCCAAACCTTGGGCTAGATTGCAAGCAAGATATATATCATCCAAGCGTGTGGCATCTGGACAAAAGTGATAAAATGTAATTGTGCACTGTTTTCAGAACTGAGGAAAACACTTCAACACAGTGGCATTTCTCTAGAAGCAATGGCCAACCAGTAACTTTGCCTGCAGTTAGAACTAATTAACCAGAACAAGCTAATATAACTGAGTGTAGACAACAATGTAGTTTTTTATTTGCTTGATTGAATTAAGCTTACTTACTGCAGTTGTTTATGACAGAATAACTTCTTTGTTCCGTATAAATGTTGCCACCTTTACATGGCCACAAGTAAGAAACAGGAAATCTCATAATGGAAGAGGGGAGAAAAATAAAATAAAATTTGCTATTTTGTCCTAACGTAGCTAGTTCTTTAATGCCCACTTTAATTTAGTTCTTTATATTCCAAATTCAAAACTTCACTTAATGTTTGCTCTAATAGGCCATTGACAGCTGGTTTCTTGCCTATGTTGCTGTGGTAGGGTTAGAAGGAATGAAAACACAATCAAATACAACTCTAAATCTCAGTGTAGGATTGGCCACATAAAGCAAAACACAGAGTGGAGTGTTCCAAGATGCCTATAATTACTTGAGAGGTTTAAGTTGGAACCTACATATAAATGCTCAGTTGTTTACAGTCCTGTTAGTCTACCAGCACCCTGGAAAAGGGGGACTATGTATACAGTGTATTGGTGGATTGTGATAACAAATGCCATAAAAAGGATGGACTGCAATAGAAAGCTTTAGTTTTGAAGAACAGCAGAAGCAACTTCATCTGATGCTTGTTTGATCAACCTCTAAGTAGCAGTCTCCGGAGACTGTAGTTAGAAAAAGAAACAGTGGCTGAAACGAAGTAATTTCAGGGCAACACAATCCTGGACACATTAACAAACGTATTTTAGATCAATTTAAAGCAAAGTGGTAAATACTAATGTTGTTGCTATGCAAAATGACCAAGTCCACTCACTCGGGACGTAGAAGGTATGTTAATACATGCTCTACTCCAAACAATATTCTTTAGATTATTCAGTGCTTGGCACATAATGTTCCTAACACATTGCAATTCAGTGCTCCATAAAGCAGCATATGAGCAAATCTGTTGGTCCATATGCACCTGCGTGGTGAAATCTGAAAGGGAGATAACAAGACTTATAAAATCAAATTCCTCATAGCCCCTGTGGATCCCTGAGGTTCTCCTGTTGCTTCCCTCAGGTGATGAAATCAATTGCAACATTTCCTTCTATATTTGACAAGTAATTTAATTAATGAGAAATTTAGGCTCTAGTTAATAAATAATAGTAGTAATAATAATAATAATAATAATAATAATAATAATAATAATAATAGGATTACCCCAGCTACACTGGGCAGCTTCCAACAAAATACAAGGGGAAAAGAAGATACAAAACTAATAAAAAGTTTACACATCTAATAAAACATTTACATGGTTTGCAGTTTGTTTGAAAGTGTGGATTGGAAGTGGATACAGGGTTTGCATGAGTTATATTCATTGTTTCTTTTGTATACTTTATTCTAAATAAAAATTGCTCATTGTTTCTTTTGTATACTTTATTCTGAAGAAAAATTGCTTTTTTGAATGCTACAAAATTAACAGTCTTGGCCAGTTTGTTATTAATGACAACTTCTTCATACAGCTCATTGCAGCTCTAGAGAAATCACAAGGTGGAACAGCACCCACCTCACTGTGTATTGGTAGGGAGAATTCTCATGGCATTCAAATTCAACCTTTACTCCTCTGACAACCTGTTGGGTAGGTGGGGCAGAGGTGATGGCAGTAGAGAAGGGGGTGGCCCTATCCACTAGTGGCTTCAAGCTTCCCCACCTGAGGCACATGTCCTCAACAGATTACTCCCAAGGGAATGTGGCCCTTGAGAGAATGAAGTTCTCGCCACACATACATTACTATTTTTTACTAATTTTGTTTATTTGATCTTACAGATTTGTTTTTTGTATTGTTTTCATTTTGTTATAGTTTAATTACTTTTTAGCTATTATATTTGATGTGTTTTCAGCTTTCTATGTTTTATCTATGTTTGTTTGAGCTGCCTTGAGTTCCAGTTCTGCGGGAAAGGTGGATGATGATGGTGGTGGTGATGGTGATGATGAAGAAGATAAGTCACCTTTGTCCACAAAAAAGTCATGCCCAGAAGCACAACTTTAATTACAATATTTTGGTCCTGTGGAATTAAATTAATTGATACAGCTTCCAAATCCACACTTTAGGATCTGAACAGTATCAGATAAATAATTGTCCCTTCACATGTACAAGCAAAATACAAAGCAACCAGGCCTGACAATTCAAATGATTAAATGTTTTTTGTTGGGAGCACTGGAAGGAGAGATTTATCTGGAGGCTTTCATACACATATCACTGTTAGCATCAATCACATCCATGAAAGAGAGGAAACGAAATAATCTCTACTTTCAGATCTAAAGAAATAAAGTACAAATGCTTTCAAGCAGACATAAAACCTATCATTGCAAAGTGTTTGTGTCTTTATCCACTTAACACTGTCATAAAATTCTAGATATAATTATCCATCCTATTGAATTTGAATGAAGTTGCTTGATGCACAGCCTAATTCTGTGTATGTATCAGAAGTCACATCCCATGACTTCAGTGGGATTTACCCCCATGTAACTGTGCATAGGATTTAAGTATTGATTCCTTTGGGTTGCTTGCTATGTATTAATTATTAATATTGCACATATTAAATTCATAACAATAATCCTTTCTGTGCTATTCAGTAATGCAGAGCTATAAAATTTATATCTGAAACATGGGCCCTGCAATCCTATGGTTCCAGAGACCATAGGAAGGCCTGGTACTCTCTCACAGGATGGAAAGAGAGCTCTGACTTGCTCATTTCCCACCACTGTAGATACCTCTGCAGCCTTTGTCCTACTGACATTGGAGCTCTAACATCAGTGATGCAAAATGGGAGTATACAGCAGGCAGGCTGAGGGTACAGATGCAAAGCATGCAATACCCAGACACTAGGAAGAAAAGTACACCAGCCCCAACACTGCCCCGAGTTAGAGGGAAAACACAGAAGCCCTGGAGCTCAAACTACACCTAACCAGAGAGAGCACTACACTGATGAGAGGGAAATTGTTAACAAACTAACAAAGGAACCTGGAAAAGGATTGAGGTACATAAGAGTGCTGCTCAACCCTGACTTCCACCCTGCTGCTGAGAGCCCCATGGGATGTTGAATGAAGTGAGTCAGCATTTAAGACTGTCACCCTAAATGAATTCAGTGGGACTTAAGAGAAAAAGCAGCACAGGGATATACAGTAAAATGTTTATTCTTCATATTAGTAGGCTCTATGACTAGTTTGTAGAAAATCGATTTCTTTCTGGTAGAGACATTTTTGTATTTTTTATGGCACAATTGTGCAAAATAAATAAGATACCAAACATACCAAATAAGAGTGCAAAGGGGTACTTTGTGAGTGCCATCAGACTTTGTCACATTCATTATAATGTTCCCTGTGCTGCTATCTATTTTATACATAAGATCACCCGGCGTTCTCAAATATGCTAAGGAACAGACAGTATATTATTTTACCAGATGAGTAGGTAGCTGAAAATGGAGGTAGAAAATATGCTTTGTTGAGCTGTGGGATTTTCAGCATCTATGAACCTGCATGAAATCATAAAAGCAATCTGACAATCTTTGGCCTCTCGGATTACTGAAATAATGTATGTGAAGTGATGTGAGCACTTACAAATGCTAATGTCATCAGGCATTTCATCTGATGACTGGGTGGTAGAAGGCCTGTACTCACCTTTACTTCCCCCACCCGCCCTTTAGTGTCTCTTGTGTCTTGAGAAAAAAGTAGTGAGATAAAGCACAAGTTTCAAGTTAACAAGCCCAAGTCTGCATGGGACTAACACAGTGAGGAAGAACCTTTGGACCTCCAAATGTTGCTGACCTAAAACTCCTATCATCCATGGTTGCTGGGGATGATGGGAGTTGCAATTCAGCAACTTCTGAAGGGCCAAAAGTTCCTTGCACCTGGACTAACATCTGGCTGCTCTCTGGCAGCCATTACCAGTGGTTTGGCTGATTTTCTGCAAGCATAGGCTGCCTTTCATGGTGGCCTCTTTCCATGAGGTTCATGGAACATGAGGTTCCATGAGAACATCTGAGGACTGTGGGAGAGAATTTGCACCTCCCATAGGCGCCGACTCCATGGGGCTTGAGGGGGCCCGAGCCCCCTCAAAAATTCATTTGGGGGGGCTCCGCCCCCCCAATAATCTCCGGCGCCCCTCCAGCAGAGCGCCATCGCCGCCCCTCCCCCAGCCCAAAATGCACAGGGAGGGGCGGGCTGCATGCCTCCTGCCCTCCCTCCCGAGCAAAAGCTCCACCCAATTTCCTTTGGAGCTGATTAATAGGCGCAGCACGCTCTCTCCTATTCGCTCACGAGGAGGCGGCGCCACTTTATTTGCATATTCATGAGCTTATTTATTATTCATGAGCTTTCCCGGGCCCCCCCAATATTTTTTATAAGTCCGCGTCCCTGGCACCTCCCTATTAGCTCTTGTATTGGAAGCCACCTCAGGAAATTCCGAAGTTGGCTCAGGGAAACCCCAAATGTTGTAGAAGTACAAAAAAATATATGTTGTTGGGAGGCACATAAATGCAGTCTAAGGAAGACTCAGCATGCTCAGTGGCTAAATAATGTGACTGTTAGGAGAAAACAAGAAGGGAAACAGCATGGAGTACCCTGGAAATGGGCACAGCTGGGACAGTGAACAGGAGCACTCCACACTGCAAGGTCCCCCTTGTCATAGTGTGTGCATGACTTTCTCACAGTATTTTGGCAAACGTAGAACAAGGTGGACCTTGACATGGAAAAATATGGTATGTTTCTTGTAGTTCAGTGCTTTATCAGCCCTTTCAAAATGGCCAGCCAGCTTAGCAGCCACTGGCCAGACTGGCTCCTTCTTCTGCCCAAAGGGTTCAGAGCATCCCTTCACTCAGGAGAGAAGCTCCTCAAGAGGCAAACCAAAGAGGATTCCTCACTCCATTGTCTCCACGCCTTAAAAAAACCCCAACCAAACAAGTATAAGAGAGATGGAAGTCATCTCGACCTTCCTTTTGTTTTTGTTTTTAAGGAACGGCAACCAGTCTGAAGGTAGAACTCCTCGCACTGGGAGGGAGAGAGAACATGCTGCAAGAAGGGCGCCTGAGGCGCCTCAAGATGCTGCCTCTGTCTTCACCTACTTAGCGAGCCGCCGCCGCCGCGATCATTCTCCTCGCGGGGGGAATTAAGAGCTCGCCGCCTCCCCCAAGCGGGGCGCCATCATCTGCCCAGCGCTTTCCGTGGGTGCTTAAGGAAGCAGATCCCCTCTCCTTAATTCCTTTCCCGCCTCACAGCCCTTGAAAGGGGCGTGTTATTAGCACCTCATGGAATAAGGAGCCCTTCCAATTTATGGACATGTACACTTATGTACTTATGCGTCTATGTGTTCCTGCAGCAGCTTCTTAGCAAAGGCCAAAGGCGGGAAAGAGCCTGAGAGACGAGGCGCGAGGGAACGTCTGCTATTGGCTCCAATCCTGCAGTTTATCTATGCAGGTGGATTCTTTCCTAACCAGCTGCCTTTTAATTGGAAAACACTAAACGCGCAGGTGGAGGAGGAACAGGGAGAGAGAGAACCTCCGTCCCTCGCCCTCCTTCCCTATAATGACCAGGGCGGAGATGCGGGGAGACTCGGGAGCAGGCGGCCGCGTGACACGGAACAGCAACAGCCAATCAGAGAAAAGGAGCTCGTCTTCCTGCCCCGCCCGCCCCTGAGTCTGAATGTGCCTCTCCGCTAGCGTAGGTATATCTTCCCTTTTCTCCGGCGCAAGTACTGTAGAACGTTTTTTATGGCCAGAGTTATGGTGGCGGTGTTCTTGAGGAATTATCCAGGCTGTTTCTCTGTTCTCTCCTTTTTTAGTGTGATACAGAAACCAGAACAAAAACAGATCCAGCAAACCCACCCGCCCACCATGACGGGTTGGCTTGTTAAGCAGCTTGGCTTGTCAGGTGCGTTGCTATCTTAGCTCTCGCCGTGGAGTAGAAGTAAAACGCAGCAGAATCGGATGGGGGGGGGGGATGGGAGAGTCTCCGCGTTTGGGACTCTCTAAGGCTGTATTTTTCGGAGTCAGAGGAGTCGCCGTTTTCTTTCTCCGCTTAGGGAAATATAAGGAGTCGAGAGTGGGTTGCTGCAAAAAGCTGTGCAAACAAAACGCCTTCCCATTCTAAAGGGCGATGGATGGAGCCGAGCACCACCCAGTAACGCAGCTTTGAGCAGCAAGCTTTTTTTTTTTTCTCCTTTAAAAAGAAAATCACCATCGTGATTGCAGTGCTTAAATCTTATGGCGTCTTGAGGATCCCTTTTTTATGTGGTTTTTGATCACAAGTCGCCTGCTGTGAGACACTCTGATGTAAAACTCCCACCAGGCACCTGCTTGCTCGTCGGCGCCTTTTGGCGTCTGAAATGAATTTATGCTAGAGAGTCTCTCAAGCCTTTCTGCAGGTCGAGACACTTAACCCGGTGCCTTTGTCCTCACCCCAAATGTTCAGAAGTTGGCCCGTTGGGATACTAGTGAAGGAAAAGGCACTCAAACACATGCTCAAACACTCCGCGGCTGGGTTTGGGGACTGAAAGGGGGCTGCTTACGTTATTCGGTGATTTCTAGTATGTGCTCCGACTTTGACCCACTTCTCCCTCCCTTGCTTACACTTCCCTTACACTTATTTGGGGATCAAGCACCATGAAATAAATGAGGCTAGCTGGCTTCCAAGTAAGCTGCACGTTAATTCAATTTAGCCCTGAGAAGCGGGGATGAGCAGCCACCCGGAGACCCAGTTCCTTATGCATGTAAAACACCTATTAAACTCAGCTTCACGCTTCTGGCTGTTGGCTATTCCGACTCTCCTCCCCGTCCCCCCCTCCCGGTGGAAGCAACGGCATGTGACTCCCCCCCCCCTCTTTTCCTCCTCTTTCAGCCCCTGCAGAAAACAAAAGCTGGCCGCCCCCTGACGAGGGGGGGGGGGATCGTAACTTTGTGCAACACGTGCTCGTTGCAACAGTGGCAGGGAACTCGTGGACTTGCTTGGGGCGGAATGCCTAGCCGTCTCTTCCTTGTAGTTCAGATCCCGACGAATCCTTTTTCTTTCTCTTCTTCTAGTTTAGCGATTCTCGTCTTCCCTCCCGGCTGGACAGCTGCGTACGATCGAGCAGGATCTACGCCCCCACATTTGGGGCAGCAGCGAGAGGAATCCATGGCCTTTCGAAGAGATTCTGGAATGATGGCAAATCTCCTGCAGGAGGAGGGCGGCGGACCTTCATTTGCCCCCGCAAATTAATTACCTCTTCAGGGAAGCCTCTGCCTTCCGATGGATGGCGCCCCCTTTGCTAACCGGCAGCGCGCTTGAAAACTTCCTTCCCGGTGTCCCGCCGCCTCCTCCTCCTCCTCCTCCTCTCTCTTTTCCCCAGTAGGGGTCGGTTGGGAAAGGGCTTCCCGGGTCGTCCTTCGGAGCGCCTGCTCCACCTGCAGAGGCTGAGGCATTTCTAAGCCACACGCTGGCGAGCGCCCAGGTTCCCGTCCCCGAGAACGAGCCAGGAAGGGCGCCAGGAGGGAGATCGGCGGAGCTGCCCGGCGCTTGGCTTACAGGTCGGCACCCGCAGGCATGGACAGCGCCTCCAGCCTGCACCCCCAGCGCCAGGAAGCGCCGCCGCCGCCGCTGCTGTTGGAGACTCTAGACCTGCTCTCGCCTCGCTGCTGCTGCTGCTGCTTCTGAAAGGGCGATCGCGGCTGCTGCTGCTACCTCTTGGCTCGCCCCCGCCTCCCTTCCCTTTCGGATGGACGCCGCGAAGTAGCTGCTCTGCCGTGCTCCGCTCTCTCCCCCCGCAGATGCAAGCAGGGATCTCAGATTCCCTTCCCTCTCCAGTCTGGAGCTCTCCACAGAGACTTCCACAGAGCCCAGCGCTTGGAAACCTCCGGAGTGCAAGTTGCGACTCTTAAGCAATGGGCGCCGCGGTCGGAAGTCAGCGGGCTAGCGCCTTGCCACGGCGGCGCTTCTCTTAACTGCGTGGATTGGGAATATTGGGGAAACAAGTTTCCAGAGGCGGGTCGGGGAGTTGAAAGTCCGGCGTTCCAGTGAGAGCGAACATGTCAGCAAGTAAGTGGTGGTGGCTGTTTGTTTTTTTTTCGGGGGGGGGGGTGATGCTCGCCAGGAAAAGGTTGCCTCTGGTGTGGCATTTTTTAAATTAAAAATATTAAGATGATAATGCCGCTGTTACTCTCTCTTGGGACCTGGAAGGGGGAAGAGGGCATGGTCCCTGTACTAAATGCAGTTCTACATTTTGGATGGGTGTTCCTAGTGTGCTTTCATTTGCAAGAAGCTCTGTTGCAGTACACCATCTGTCCAGCTCTGAAAAGCACTGGAGATGCTTCTGTTTCAGTGCTGACATTCCTTTGAGACCCTGTGCGGGGTCCGTGAGCACAACAGAGCTAACAGCGCAAATGTGCCTGCCTGCCGTTTTGCCATTAGTTCCCCAGGTAAATGCCAAGTCTTTTGTAAAGCAAAAGGCACATTCGTCCAGCAGTTCTTACATTTCAGCTGTGCCTCTGTTGATTTGTCTTGGATACATAGAGTGTGTTGTTGTTATTGGTGCTCTTCTAAAATATCTTTTTATATGCAGCCCATGTGCTGTGTGTGTGTGTGTGTGTGTGTGTGTGTGTGGTCTGTTTCTTGCCTCTGGAGCTACTTACCCTTGTGAGGGTCACTGTGGAGATGGAAATCTGTCACAAAAACGGTCGCTGAATCCTGTATGATTTCAGTTTAGTGTGGTGTCTGAGTCTAATATTAAGTTTTGTGTGTGTGTTTTTGAAACATATTCTAAGGCCTATGGAACTGTAATCATTATTATCTTGAAACTCATCAGTTGTGGCAAGCCTGTCACATTGAAAACACTGAGATCTCCACTTTTCCCTCTCAGCACAATTAGTGAATGGAGCCAGCCGGCTATTCTCTCTTCCTTGAGACTGCAAACTGCAATCTTTTCCACATTGCCCTTGCTTTTTGCATTCTGCTTTACCCTCAAAGATTTGCAGAGTAAGAGCCATTAAACAGATTTATAGGCAATTGTGGGCATTTGTCTACTAGCTTGATCTGTTCCAAGTGAGCACATTAAGATCAGCATGTGCAGCTATCGAAGGTGCATGTGGGGGGGGGGGGAGGCGTGGAGGCAGAGAAGGCTTTTCTTTTGGTTTGACTTGCATAAATGAACTTTGCCACATATTATGGTAAGGAGTGGGATTGCATGCAATGATATCTTGATGTATGTTGCGGAAAACTAAACTAAAATGAAATTGGCAGGTTTGTATCTGGGATGCTGCCCAGTAGTTTGATTATTATTTTTTTTTTAAAAAACCCAACCAACCAACCAACCAACCAACCATAAAGCTTCCCTGTTTGATGCACTTTATTCTGGCCTGTGCTTCCAACTTTGGGTATTTTGTGACAGCCATTATTAGTAGATACAATTAAATGTAGTTTCAGCATATTGTAGCATGATATTTTAGCTGTACATCCTAGAGAACATGGATTGTAATAAGCTCTTTGGGGCAGGGATCAATGTGCACTTTCCTTATGTTGCTCTGTATAGTGTTATATCTGCTGATCTTGTTGGAATAAAGAGAATAATTATTTAAATCAGTTCATAGCAAAAGGCGGAATATATAATCCATCTTTCAACCAGGTATTGTACCTGGCTGTCACCAGGTGAGGAAATAGGTCCTGTATGTTAGCTGTCTAAATGCACTTCCAGAACTGCATCAGCAAGGTTCATATTTCTCAGTCATAAGAACCTGAAGTGTTTTTAGATTGTTGGGATGATAATTTCTACCTGCTGTGATGATGACTGCGTACACACTTTAGGCATACCTCATTTTATTGTGATTCACTTTCTTGTGCTTCACAAATACTGCTGCTTATGAGGCTATATGGGTGCAGCTGTAGGGAGTCTGGCTGCTTCCAGGGGAAGGAATGGGATGGTGATGGGAGTGGAGTTGCCTAGTGCTGGATCTGGGTTCCCCCTTCTCCCCCCTGCTGTCAGGGGAGCATGGCTTAATAGACTCCAGTACAGTGTAAATATAACTTTTATATTCACTGAGAAATGATTTGTGTGTAACTTGCTTTATTGTGGTGGTCTGGAAAAGAACCCGCAATATGTAAGAGGTATGTCTGTGTACCTTTAGCACTGCCTCCTAAAAAAAGAAAAGAAAAAAGAATTTTGGGCACTGTAGTTTAGAGAGCTACAATTCCCAGCAAACCATAGCAAACAGCAGCCCAGAATTGTTTGGGGGGAAAAAATGTGCTTCAAAGGTATAGCATTTACACACCCTACCTGCCTGCCTGGTCTTAATGTTAATTAGAGGGGGAAGACTTGATTGGCAATGCAGTCTGCCTCTGAACTATACATATGGACTTATTGGAGTAGTTCCCCATGCAGTGGCAGAGAGGCAGTCTTTCACTAAAGTGCCTGTACAATACTGTGTACAGAACGCTAAACCTTGCCTGAAGGCTTGGGATTTATTTAGTGCATTAGAGTGGTCCCCTTTTACAAGCAGAAATGACTTAACAGTAGCTGATGAGATAAGCAGATGATTTTGGGGAAACCAGGGGTCCTCGACCAAATCCAGACACCAAATGCATGTTTTGTTTTCTGTCCTCAAATAATTCTGCGGTTTAGCCTAATACTGTCATGAGAACTAATGGACTTAATATGTGCCTAGCTTAAGTGGAGGATGGGAGGGGGTCCTACAATCTGGTGACTGATCAGCACAGTGTAGTGATTCTGGCTAGACAAACTAATGAGATGTTAATAGAATCATAAAATCATAGAGTTGGAAAGAAACCCCGAGGAGCCTCTGTTTTACTAAATTACTTCAGCTACAAAAAAAGCTAAGGAAGGCATGTTGGAACATATCCCCCCCCCCCTTCAAAAACCACATTCTGGCAATACTTTCATTAGGACCACTCAAAGTTTCACAGAATAGTGACCAAGTTTTGGAGTTCACCAGAACTCTTTAGCAGGCTGGATGTTAAACAAGGTTGCGAGATGGAGGAGGAGTAGCAACCTCCTCCTTTTTGTGTAACATCTAGCGGCTAGCCTGATAAAGCAATCTGGAGAAATAAGTTTATTCTCTCACTTTTTCAGCTTAAATAGTTAGATGAGTCATTCTGTTTTTTGGGTCAAAGTAGTTTTTCACATACTTTATTAAATAAGTTGTTTTGTCCCTCTAAAGTGCTAAGCAGAAGTAAAGGCCAATTTGTGAACAAGAAAAAAACCCCAGTAGCAACCACAACTGTGTTGTAGTCACTTAGAAATTGATGAAGGAACCATATTACGCCCTTTCACTTGTGCCTCCTAGTGTCTTCTCATATCTGCTATTCATATGCAGGCAGGTGCTAATTTAAATTATTTAATTCTGGCTACTATTTTACTATTGTAAAATGTAACTTGTAATCCTAACCGTGTCTACTCGGTTAAATTCAATAGCAAGTCCTATTGAATTTATCATAAAGAAAGCATGTTTGGATCAGCCCTAGATTTCAAAACAGGTATGTTTTATAATAGAAACAAAGTTGGAAGATAGGATAGCTCTGATTTCAGCTGGGGGGGGGGAGGGATATGCATTGGCGTATGCCCTTTCAAAGTCCTCCTCTCTTTCCCCTGCATATCTACTTAGAAGTTGAGTTAAGTGGGGCTGATTCCCAAATATGTATGCATATTGGATCCTCAGTCTTATTTGGCTTGTATAATTTGCTAGAATTAATGCCATTGTATTGATGATTTTGCTGTAGATGTCCCAAAAATTCTGCTGACTTCCATTAGAGCATATTTCTGACTCTTAAGACTACAACTATATTCAATACATATCCAGGGATATTAAAAAGCTGTTTAAAAGAGAAGAGCTAAGGCTTTCTTAGGTGCACTCCAAAGCATGGAAATTGCAAGTTAAGCTGTCCATACACAATGTAGGCAGTAAACCTATTCTACAGCCCTGCATATTGTGCTTGCTTACAATTTAGTCCTCTGCACCCACACTTCCCTGCAGCCTTTCACCTTCATGCTCTGCAAATAGAGGAACACTGAAGCTGAGACCACAATGAGGGCAATCGCCACCAGGTTTTACACTGACCTGCTTTAAGTCAGTAAGAGAATGGAGGAGGTGAATCTTGCATATATGGGAGATGGGAGAACATGTTTATTGCTGACAGACTGTCAAAATTAACATGGATGCAGTTCTCATGCTTTTCGATGCATGAGTAAACCTGTAAGCCTAATTCTTCAAATGATTTTTATATTTGAATTTTCTGGAGGCCACCAAGATGGAAGAAGGACCTCATATTGATGTCCCTCAGAGCTTGCATTAAATGCTGAAAGATATGAGCTTCCCTCTCATCAGCTGAATCCCTTATTGACCCCAGTGCTTTTTGGATCACTTCTATAATCTTATATTTTGCTAGAATGTCTGTACCTGCTACATTTTGTACAGAAAGGTGACTTGCAAGGAACATCTAGAGTGTGTATGGGCAGGGGAATCAGCAACTGGAAAATTTACAAATTGTCATAAGGATTTCTTCCCCCTATGCAAAAATGGGAGATGTGGAAGGGGGGTGGGGGTGGGATAGACTAATTGAAATACTTCTTGAAGTAGTGTGTTAGAATATTGTTCCAGCCAATGACACCGCTGCAACTCCCAGATCCTGGCTTCCAAGATGGTTATGATAACATTGCTCCCACATTTGTCTGTATTACTAGGCAACCAACACTCTTAGGACTTGATGGCATTGTAAGAATCTTCTTCCCTCTGAGGGCTGTATTCCCTCATGGACAGCCTTATGGAGTATGTCTGCCAGTGGTGGGTGGGTCCAGAGACAAAGTGTGTGGAGCAACAGATGGTGACCCTTTCCTCTGTATATTGGATACATTCCAACCAGAGACTAATTAGAGGGTTCTCCACCCTTCATTCTGGTAAAGAAGAGGGATTTTCATAGTTCAGGAGCCTGTTCCAGCCAGGTAAGAGCACCCAAAGGCAGTGCAGAGCAGGGTGATGGATGGGAGAGCCACAGGAACAAGCTAGAGAGGTCAGGCCTGCTCCCAACCTCTGTTTTAATGAGAAGACATTTAGGCAAGCCTTGGGCTTATGCACCTACCTTCTTTCCTCTGTTCCAATTATGAGAAAGGGATTGGAAATGTTTTTAACTAACTCACACTAAGTATGAGCAAGGATATGAGCACCATTGGATTTAGGGTAGTGTGGGTGGTTCCCTTGCACAGGGGACTAAGCTAAGAGGATGTAAAGTCCATTTTGGGCCACCAAATGTTGGCCTCGCATAGAGAGCTATATTACAAAGGATTTCCACTGACATTGGGCCTGAGAATCACACACACAATGATAAACCACAATAAACATGTATTGCATTTGATTGACAAGCATTGTGTGCAATAGAAGTCACTTTCTCCAGAAGGTTGAGAGGCTCCCCTTCCATAAATAGATTTAGGGGGCATGTGGAGGGAGGAAAGTGGGGAAGTTCCATTGTGCAAGGGGAAGTTATTGTGGTAATAGAATGAGTGACTTAGCACCACACTGCATGCCAGTCTTTTTTGTTCCTTCAGCACGATGACAAGGTGTTTCTACAACATATGCTCTCTGGCCCTGTAGCTCACTTTTCTCAAATATGTATTCCTGAAAAATACACATAAACAAGGACCAACATAAATATGAAAGAGTGGCAAAACATGTTTTAACTCATGTGAGCCTTCCATTTTCTAAAGTTCACAACGCAGAAATTTGCAATGGAAAGTTATGGGTTATCAGCCATAGATTATGGAGATTGATCACTGTCCCCATATCATAGTATTAAGACTGAGGAGAAGAAGAAGAAGAGGAGGAGGAGGAGGAGGAGTTTGGATTTGATATCCCGTTTTATCACTACCCTAAGGAGTCTCAAAGTGGCTAACAATCTACTTCCCTTCCTCTCCCACAACAAACACTCTGTGAGGTGAGTGGGGCTGAGACACTTCAGAGAAGTGTGACTAGCCCAAGGTCACCCAGCAGCTGCATGTGGAGGAGTGGGGAATCGAACCCGGTTCACCAGATTACGAGTTGACTGCTCTTAACCTCTATACCACACTGGCTCTCACCACACTATCAATTCAGCCAGTTGTCCTCTAGGCTAAATTAAGAAATTGAGTTTTAAAACAATTTAGAATTTTTATATTTGCAGCTAGAAAATAATTAGCAGATGTTGCAGAAGCATTTTATAACATGCCTTATAATAAGTCATCGTTTCATGCTTCAGTAATAAACATTCATTAGATGACAGTGAAACAAGCAGCTAGGAGGCATTGAGTGTCCACATTGTTTTAAATGAGTATATTTTTAATACCAGATTCAGCAATCTCCCAGAAGTTATTATTTCTAACTTTAGAAATGTGCATGAGATTATTGTCTATGAAACTGGACTCACGTTGCCTGAGACTGCATTTCATTGGTATGCAATACTCTTGTCAGGCCACTTCTTGCCCTTGTTCATTTTAAGTACCTTATTTCAGTAAGGGTGATTGGAGATGAAGGGACTTATGAGTTTATAGGTGACCAAAGAGCTTGAAGCAGTACGAGGGACACAATCTAAGTCACCAAAGGAGACTAAGGGACCTGACATGACAACTGTCAGTCATGCTAGCACCATGCCATATGGTATTTCTTCCTAGAGGTGATTTCCCTTTGTGCTTTTGGGAAGTGACTATCTGGAGGTTATTTTTGATTTTGTGTTACCCGTGATTTTTAATAAAAAAGGTAATGTGCCACATTCGTACAACTGCAATAAACATTATTGCTTTTACCTAAGTGACCTTCACATGTTTCAGCAGTGTCTGGGAGGGCACCTTAAAATTTATTTTGTTTTATTAAAATGTTACCTGCACTTTCATAGGAAGTATATTAAGGTGCTGTGCAACATAGAAACTGTAATAAAATTAGAAAGAACATACATAAAAACATAATAAAAAATCAGAAAAACACAGGTTGGTTAAAAGTGAAATTTGTATTGCAAAGCCCTGTCTAAACAGTACAGTTTTCAGAAAATGTCTGAAAGAAAGCAGAGATGGTCCCTGCCAAATTTCTACTGGCAGGGGGTTCTACAAGGTAGGTGCTGCCATGGTAAAGATTTGGTCCCTAGTGAATGCTAACCAAACCTCAGGGGCATAGGTAGCTCCAGTTTCGCCATGTAAACTACTTCAACGGCTTTATGCTATGAAGTGGTCTAATAATGATGATGATGATGATGATGATGATGATGATATAACAACAACAACTCTTCCTCACCAGAAGATCTCAGTGATCAAGTTAGAAGATCGAGGTGGAGCATAAGGGATCAGGCAGTCTGTACGATAAAAAAAGATAAAGGACCCCTGACAGTTAAGTCCAGTCGTGAATGACTCTGGGGTCATCTCGCTTTACTGGCCGAGGGAGACGGCGTTTGTCCGCAGACAGTTTTTCTGGGTCATGTGGCAAGCATGACTAAGCTGCTTCTGGTGAAACCAGAGCAGCGCACGGAAATGCCGTTTACCTTCCCGCTGGAGCAGTACCTATTTATCTACTTGCACTTTGACGTGCTTTCAAACTGCTAGGTTGGAGGGGGTGGGACCAAGCAATGGGAGCTCACCCCACCACAGGGATTCGAACTGCCGACCTTCCGATCAGCAAGCCCTAGGCTCAGTGGTTTAAACCACAGTGCCACCTGTGTCCCAATCTGTAAGATACTTCATGCCAAAGTTTTTTCGGGCTTTGTGAATTAACACAAGTTATTAACTTTGAAGCTAGCTGTTTGTCTGATGTTTGTTTGTCACCATGAGGGCCCTGCTAAGGATGGTAAGGCCAAGTATACATATTTTAATAAATAGGTCCCTCTGAATGTATGGCACAGGCTCTGGCATCTTCTTCGGTGCCCTAGTGTCCATGGCTCCCCATAGCCACGTTCTGAGTAATTTGGAGCTCAAGTAAAAGGAGTTAAGGAGAATTTCAGCTTTAATTACATTAAATGTGAAATCAGTTTGTTGCATTATGTATGTGTCATTGTTTCATTTCAATAGAAATATTGTTTTATTATGCATTATTATCAAACAGTTGGATTGCTTTGATAGTGTTGATTAGTGGTGTTTTGTTGTTGTGTTTTTATTTTTGAATGGCATGGTTTTATTGTGAACTCCTTTGAGCATAATGGATGCATATGCAATGTATGGAAATACCTTGACTAAGAGACTAAGCAAGTGTCAATTTTTTATTTTCTTTAAAATACTTTTACACTGACCTTCAGGGCATAAAAAACACACGTTTAAAGTGGTGTATAAAACAGAAGAAGTAATACATATTCACAGTTAACTAAAACAACAGCATTACATTTTTAATGGTATTATATCATCCAAAGTTTTGTACTTTGTTATGTAAACGTGTGCTAAATTTTGTGAGGTTTTATTTGGGACCAAAGGGTGGGAATTATGGGAGTGGGGAAATGGTGATCCTGCTGAATGTGATTGGAGCCAAGCATCATCTGCCCCACCTCACACTTCACTGATACCTAGATCAGCCTTGCTGAACCAGGTCCTGTGTAGATATTTTGGACTCCCATCATTCCCATCCAGAATGGCCAATAGTTAGGGATGAGTGGATTTGTAGTCTGAAACATCTTGTGAACATTGGGAAAAGGCTGCCCTAGATGAACCATGCCTAGTCTTTACCATCGTACTTCCTAGTGGAACAGAGCAGGGTCCATTTCCATCACCACCTTGCCAGCAATTTCTGTTAAAATCCACATGAATGCAATTCAAGTACAGTGCATGCGGCATGTATTCCACAAGCATAGATCCAGTCTATGCACACATCTCTATTCTTCAGTCATAAAGCTAGTTTTAAGTGTATCCATTTATCCCTTGATGGCGGAGTATTCAATACTGCTCTTAAAGATTAATTAAAATGTTCTTTTTTCACAGTTTTATTTTCATTGGGATTTATTGATGTAGATGTGTGCTTTTGTTTTGATACACCGGTTAGACATTCAGGCTAAGAATCACACACACACACACACACACACACACACACACACACTTGCCTGCAAGCTAGACCATAGCGTATGTACTAAGGCAAGATTTAGCGTTATTAAACTTTTATTAGTGTTTAACTTGTAATAGGTTTATCAGAAAAGTGTCAAAATGCATTATGGACTGGAAAATGATGTGCCAGTTGCTATAACCAGCAAGTTCAGAAGTAGATGGATTTTGAAATTTGTGTGAATCTATTACTTGACTTTTAAAATTATAGTGTACTTTAATTCTATTCCCTCCAGCAAATAATTGAATTTAAGCTTTAAAAGCCTTGCGACATCATGTGAGGAAGCCTGACCCTATTTTTTCTTTGACTGGTCTTGAAAAATCTCATTTCCTTTCTCTTGCTCCCGTTCTCCTTCCTTCAATGAATTTGAAGTCTTACTTTTCATGTTTCAGGTATGTAAGTGGCATGTAATGCTAACAGATATTTAGGAAATGACTTTCTGATAAATTCATGGTTATTTTTTAGGAGGATATGTGCATACTTTTGCTGGTCATACTATCATACAAACAACTATATCTTGCAGGATCTGATAATCAAATCGGCTGATCTCTCAGTTCTAGCTAGGCACATCCTCTACATTTCAGCTCCCTTCTCGTTCTTTTCCATCTGTAAAAGATGGTGCCACCTGGGGAAGCTATACTGTGTGGGTGGGTCTGTGGGAGAGCTGGTGATCTTCCAGGTAATCATATCCCAAGTTGTTCAGGGCTTTTTTTTCTACAAAGTACCAAAACCTATGTCCAAAATTTTATGGACATAGCCAGGATTCGGCTGTTGGAAACTGTTTCCAGGCGAAAATTGCTAAATGTCTGGGAAAAACTGGACATATGGCAACCCATGTCAGCAGTGTAGATTTTTGCAAATTTGCTTAAAAATAGTTCAGACCAGTAGTTTGAAAAACATACATTATAAAATAAAATTGCATTTCAAAATAAATGTCAGCCTGGGTAGGCTGGCTCAAGACAAAAAAAGTTTGTGAGCATTGTGTAGCTTAAACAACTCACATCCTCAATGCCACTATCAAGAGCTCACATAATGTCTATTCCACACTTGCAAGGAACTGATCCTTTGGGAGAGAGGGAAGCAGGGAGTGTCAAAGTGCACCAGTTCCTTGCAAGTGTGGAATAGACATGTGAACTCTTGATAGTGGCATTGAGGGTGTGATTTAAGCCCCAGAATGCAGACAAAGATTTACTTAGGGAGCTTGCTTAAATCTGTTTGCCTTTTGTGCTCAACATATCTGCTCTATTTTTCAGTAGAATGTTTTCCCCATTAAGTGTCTACATTGGGCCATTGCACACAGTCTTTCAGAAGTGAACAGTCTTACATTTTGGTCAGGGTGTGCATCCCAGAGCACAGTTTTGCTGATAACAGAGTGAAATATTTATTTATGTGATGGTGCACATACTGCACTAAAGTATTTTAAAATATGTTAAGTGCCATGTATGCCTGTTGTACTGCACTAATACACCAAGCTATTTTGGAGCTAATCTGTTGCAGCCTTAGGCAAGATTTTACTTTTGATCTTCTGTTGGCTATGCATATACCATTGGCTAAGTTACTGAAACTAGTGTGGTTCATCTGGCTTACATATTAATTACATGGTGGTAGGTTTTCTTCTTTGCGACTGTAATGTATGCATTATTGGCTAAATATCTGGCACGTGATTATCTGGTGAGCTCCCTTCCAGTCATTGACCAGACAACATACACTTAGCAAGGTTACTATATCATATATCTTCATGTCTAGAACATAGCTCAATCCTGGGTTCTGGACATGTAGATATCTAGGATAAGTTAGCATAGGTTCCAGGACAGAGGCTTGAACCCCACTATTTCTCTCCATCAATAAAGTCCTTGGAGAGTTAACATCTATAGCAGAGGGGGTTTGCCTCCCAACGAACCTGTGTTGACCTCAGTAGCGAAACACGTTGCTCAACTTTAAGAATTAAACTAGTGCTCCCTTTTGCATCCCCTCCAATCACACTGAAAATTAAAGTGGTAGTTTGACTTGGTGAGGGGGTATCTTAGGATAATAGAATTTTAGAGTTGAAAGGGATGCAAAGGGTCATCTAGTCCAATGCAGGAATCTTCATTTTTAAAATTATATTTAGAACAGGTTATAAACTGCTTCATAAAAAATCCCTAAGCAGAGTACACAAAACATAGTTTTATAGAGTTTTCACACAGCAGTCTAAACGTCTTTCATTAGTAAAACGTTGGTGCGGGAAGAACAACTTTTAAAGGGTTGTATGGAATATATTGTTGCTTGTCTGTCACCTGTGATTTATGTGTGTCTGTTGCCTGGCTCTGCTTTCTTTGATTCCCAGTGTCAAAAGAACTGATGCAACTTTTTCTAGTCTGGATGAATAAACTTGCCTAACAAAAGCAAAAATAAGAAAACCTTTTATTCTACAAATATAAGCCAATTATACTGTAACAGGTCAAATTTTCTCCCTACAATTTTTCTTGGGAGAATTGTTAATAGGTGCTAAGGCTTTGAGTCCTCAGTGGTTCTTGAAATGTGAGGAATCTCAGGCTGTTGCTGGCTTTGGATTACCCTCTCAGGAACCAAGTCTTGCAATAGAATATTCCCCTTTCAAGTGCATATTTAAAATTACAGATCAGTTTTAAAACAATGCTGTATCAGGGATTAACTCTTTATTTCCTCTGTTTCAGAATTTTATTTTATGAGAGTCTGTTGGCATGGAGCGGGGCCTTCTTTGTGTGAGAGACAGTGAATGGGCTGCTGTAGGTGAAAAACAGGGTGGGAACTGTTGCTAAGACCATTTTTAATCTGTTTGAATGTATTGTGTTTAGTTTTTACCTAAACCTTTGGTTAAACTGGAATTGTTTAAAGCTTATTATAGAAGTGTTAAATTGTTCATTGGACCTCTTTATCTGATTCCATGTCCTCTGCTGACTTACTCAAGGGTGGGGGGAATGTTGGGGAAGGGGGATAACAGGTGGTGGAGAGCTCTTGTTCTAAGACAAGGGACCCAGGAGAATAATGCACAGTGGGGGATCATAGGATATGTAGTCCAACTTCAAGTTATGATGCTGCACAGAACACAGTTTTTTTTTTGGTTTTTTTTCTGGCTTAACAGTGAAGGGGAGCAGTGGCTAAATTATTTTAGGTGTTTCCTTGAGTCCTTTGCGGGTTTGGTTGGAACAGCCTCAAGATCCCGAGTCTCTTTCCTGGGTGATCAGGAGTGGTGAACAGTGCCTATAAAGCTGAGAGACAGGGATATATAGAGTGTAAGTATTTTAACAGAAATAAAGATTAGAGAAACCCCTTTGCCACATCTGCTCATTTAGCTTTTCTTAAATGTGTCTTTGCTCTGAAGTGTGTTATTTCAATGTCTTCAACATTTTCTGAAATCTTACATCTCTGAATTAAAGCTTTGGTTTTGGTTTTTTTAAATGGAAATGAATTCATAGATGAAATGAATAAATAATAGTGTATTTCTGACTGATAGTTTTCCAATTACATGTTTCAACTGTTTAGATGCAATTAATAGCCTGGAACTGTTTGAGTTTGCAGTTTTGTATGGACTTGTGCACAGAAGAGAATTTTATATACAATAAAGTATACACAGTGATTTAAAAAATGACTACTAGTCTTTCCTCTAGTTAAACATATGGCTGTCACAAACCACAACTGAATGCTTTGACCTCTGGCAGGATTTGCCAACTGGCTGAAGCTCAGTGGTACAGAAGACATCCCTACATCTGCTTTTTTGAGTCTAATCATGTGTGTCATGATTATTATTACATAAACACATAGATGTGGATTGATTTAGTATCAAGTAAGGTCAATTTCACCTTTAGAAGCACATGTTTTGAATATTAAATCAAAGAGTCCAGCTCTTCTGCGATATTTTTGAGACTGTAGAAAGGTGCTTCAGGGTTTTGGCCTGGGCCTATTATTATTCTACATCTTTATAAACAACTTGAATGAGGAAATTGAAGGGATGCTCATCAAATTTTCAGGTGACACCAAACTGGGAGGGGTAACTAATGCCACAGGAACCAGAATCAGGATTCAGGATAAACTTACCAGATTGGAGAACTGGATCCAAACTACCAAAATGAATGTCAATAAGGGCTGCACTTAGGCAGCAAGAAGCAGCTGCACAAATATAAGATGAGGGACACCTGGCTTGCCAGTAGTATATGTGAAAAGGATCTAGGGGTTTTAGCAGACCACAAGATGAACATAAGTTGGTTTTACTTTTGGTGGCTATATAAGAAGGTACTGATGTCTATCTCTAAGTAGATGCAAGTTACATCTAAGCAATGATTTGAAGTAATTTGCTAGATGAAATGACTTCAATTGGCTTGCTAAACCATGTGAGCCAATGGCTCTCAAACCCTCAGTGTGTTAGGTACTTCCCCTGCATGTGAAGACATGCTCTGGTGGATTAAGCAGATGAGACCAATAGTGGGTCCAGTGGTCAAGATGAAGTTACTGCACATGCTGTAGAGGGAAATGAGGGGCAGATGAGGCTCATCAACCTGGGAAGATAGCCCCTCTAGGTCAGTTTTCCTAAATCTCCAATACATTGTGGCTATACTCATTTGTGAGAAAGCCTTTGGGAGTAAACCCTGAGGAACAGTCCATACCTGCTGCATTGTGGGACATCTTCATGAGAAGGAAAGGCTAAGGAGTAAACCCTACACAAATTTGGAGTGGAATCCCTAAAATGGTTGGATAGTGTCTTGTAGGCCGCCTCCTAGCAACTCCTGCAGCCAAGCTGATGCCAAATGTATTACTCTGCTTTTTTTTTTTTACCACATCAGCGAGGGCAAGAGGGTTTTCTCTCTTTTTGTCACCTGGGCAGCCCAGATCCTGTGCAGGCTTGCCCTCTGGAGAGGTCACTTTGGTGTTGTTAATGCAACAAAAACAATGCAGGAGGCAGTGAATACAAGTTGCCGGTTTCTGCAGCCACAGCAGGCACTGTGATTCTCCAGTGAAATAACTTGACCCTCAGAGGCACACTCCATTGTCTCTTGAGATAAATGGAGAACAACAACAACAAACTTCCAGGTTTGTTGCCATCTCAGTATAGCTCTGTGAATTAAGTTGTAGGGGTGGCGTCTCATCTAAAAAGGCCACATAGAATTACTCCTGAAGATGCAGAGCTGGCTCCAGATTTTGCGAGCCTTTGGGCAAAGTACCACTGATGGGCCATCTTAACTTGGAAAATGTCCTATCTTCCAACTCCAGCTTGATCTCCTAAGCCTCCTGATATATGCTGTGTCTTGGAGAGTTGGAAATAGGAATCTTGTTCTGTAAGGAGATGTTTTAAGTCCAATTGCCAACTTTTTTGGCAGCCTGTGTTTTGCAATCTGTGCTGCATCATTTCACATCCGTAACTGATTAGAATGCTGTGATGTTGTTTGTATTTTCTTATTTGCTTGCATCCATTATTCCCAGCAGCTCATTCATTTAATTTGCCTCTCAGCTTTTCCAACTGTTTGAAGACAAGCTATCTTAAAATAATAGGTTGAAAAGTCACAAGGTAAATGATAGGAATGCATCGATGTCTCTGGTGTGTAAAGATGCAAAGATGCCAAAATGTGGCCAGAATGGCTATGCACTACCTCCAGTTTTAAAGGCAATATGCTTCTGAATAACACTTGCTGGGAATCACAAGTGGGATGAGCAGTGTTGCACTCAGGTCCTCCTTATAGGCTTTTCATAGGCATCTGGCTGGCAATTGTGAGAACAGGATGCTGGACTAGATGCACTTTGGCTTGATTCAGCAGGGTTTTCTTTCTGTTCTTAGATGGAGTGGAGAAAGATGTTCTGTGTTTCACAATAGTCTGCTTTTGATTGAGGCTGCATTCACATGGCAGTTTTCTGTTTTCCTGATGTTCCCTTAACTGTTAATTTCTGCATTCTGTTCGAGCTCTCACATGACATAAAAGCAGCTTTCAGAAATATAGCATAATGACACACAACTAGGGTGCTCATTTCTATGTTTGCTTCCAGAAATAAAAAAAAATAAAAATTGTTGGCAAATAACATGGAAATGATGCTTTTGAATTATAGTGCTGGAGGAGACTCTTGAGAGTCCCATGGACTGCAAGAAGATCAAACCTCTCCATTCTGAAGGAAATCAGCCCTGAGTGCTCACTGGAAGGACAGATCCTGAAGCTGAGACTCCAATACTTTGGCCACCTCATGAGAAGAGAAGACTCCCTGGAAAAGACCCTGATATTGGGAAAGATGGAGGGCACAAGGAGAAAGGGACGACAGAGGATGAGATGGTAGGATAGTGTTCTCAAAGCTACCAGCATGAGTTCCGACTAAACTGCGGGAAGCAGTGGAAGACAGGAGTGCCTGGCGTGCTCTGGTCCATGGGGTCACGAAGAGTCGGACATGACTAAACGACTAAACAACAAAAAACATGGAAATGAGTGCTATAGTGACTTTTACATTGTGTGAATGTAACAGGAAAACATCAGGAAAATGCAATAAACTGCAGTGTGAATGCTGCCTGAATGTAAAGCATCATTACAGAGAAAATTCTATAGGTTTCAAAAATCAGTATGTATCTGAAATACATGACAGTTCTTAAATTTTGTCCTGAAACCTTTGAAAACATTGAACACATTTCTTTTTTTTTTTTTTAAGCAGTTAAGTTTCTGAAACCACAGTAGGCAGTACGCTTAAAGAAGTTGCTATTAAATACGACTTCTAATGTAGGAATCTGGTTTTATATATATATATTTAAAAACCAGATTGATCAAAGTATCTTATTATTCTACCACTGTATTCCAAGCTTTCCTCATTGCTGTTATCAATCTGTGAAAAGTCATTTTTAAAAATAGTTTGTGCTATTAAATACTATGTGTCATTAGATACACCTGGATTATTAAATCAGAGATTACTTTGGTTGCAGAAACATTTGCAGGGAAGTGATATTGTGTTATGAAAGGATTCTTTTATTTAAACAAAGCCAATATTTGACTGAAGTTGTGAGACTTGGGTATCATAGAAATATTCAGAATGGTATTCCATATCTTTTAGAGACCCATATTTTGAAAGAAAAATGCTTAAATCAAGAAGGCTTACTTTTTAAAAGAAGGCAATTTTTAAACGTTTCTGATACAATGTCTCTATGTTTTGTCACAGAACAAGCATGGAATGAATTATTTAATTCTGTGTATTTCATAACGAGTGATATCCAACTAAGTCCATTGATTTCTACACAGCCTACTGTCATGTAACATGGTGTATAGTCTTTACAATAGAATTTAAGACAAAAGTAATAATTTCCTAAGGCTAAACATACCTTTCTAGCAAATAAGGGCCATTGAACAGAGTGGGCCTTACTTCTGAGTAAACATGCTCAGGAATGGACTGTAAGCCCTTCTTGTCCTGATACTCTTTTCAAAAACATCCAAGACAGTTTTGAAAGCAGTATCCTTTCTCACTCAAATCTGTTTGCAAGATAAATTGATTTGGCATGAAGCATTTCTCCTTGATACCAATATTTTGTTAAAAGTCCCAGATACTTGGTTAGTGGTGCAAAACTGATTCTGTGCCCTGAATGAATTAACCGGTTGAGAAATGGAAGTTCACTGGGAAAATTTCATTTCTTAATGTTCCTGAAGTTAGATCATATCATGTTCCTAGAGTATTATTCAAATTCTTAAATTTTTTTTTCACCTATCAAGAAAAAAGAAGAGCTAGAAGCCAGCAGAACAGAATACAATTATTCTCCAATAACCAACAAAGGCAGCTGAACACCAAAAGACCATTATACCCATTGTTGGTTTCCTGTGAAGATGTTGATTCAGAATGCTCAGTATGTCAGTATGCTCAGAATGTCAGTATGTCAGTATGCTCAGTATGTCAGTATGCTCAGAATGTCCAGTTCCTTGGAGTACTAGTGCATTGGGCTTATGAAATATGATGAGGCCATCTTTGTGGTCAGGTACTCTTTCAGGGACGCGGGTGGCGCTGTGGGTAAAACCTCAGCGCCTAGGACTTGCCGATCACATGGTCGGCGGTTCGAATCCCCGCGGCGGGGTGCGCTCCTGTTGCTCGGTCCCAGCTCCTGCCAACCTAGCAGTTCGAAAGCACCCTTAAGTGCAAGTAGATAAATAGGTACCGCTTTATAGCGGGAAGGTAAACGGCATTCCGTGTGCGGCTCTGGCTCGCCAGAGCAGCTTTGTCACGCTGGCCACGTGACCCGGAAGTGTCTGCGGACAGCGCTGGCTCCTGGCCTCTAGAGTGAGATGAGCGCACAACCCTAGAGTCTGTCAAGACTGGCCCGTACAGGCAGGGGTACCTTTACCTTTACCTTTTACTCTTTCACTTGCTACATATGCTGAAATGTTAGGTAAGGTGTATTGTTAGCTGTCTGCTTGCCCACAGCCCTGTCCTGACAGAAGGGACACCATCTCTCTGTAGCTGTTCCTTTTCTGGCCAATTTGATGGGTTATTTGTAAAGTTATACAAGTTAAAATTAGGAAACCGGGAAATGACACCCACAGCTGAATCTGCGGCCTGAAGTGGCTTCATGTTGCCCTGTGATAAGACAAGCTCTTCTCTAAAACTTTGAACCTATATACTTCATTATGACACGTCCCAGTCCATGAAGGCTTGGATTTGTAGCTTAATCCTCAGCAGTGTGTTGTTACTTTATACCCATGTCTCTTCTGTCACTGCCTTCAGTGTTCAAGATTTTCAGTAATTCCTTAATGTCATTTTTTTTGCAAAGTATGACTCCAAACTGAATCCATTTCTATAGAAAGAAAGTTCATATTTTTAATGACTGTATAGTCAGCTTCTCCAAAATTCAGTGCAGAGTACAATGGAAGTCTAAAAACAGCACAGGAAAAGCAGTAGCAAGACTTCATGTCCAGTTTAATGTAACACTGAGATTTATTTGAACAATTAAACTCATTAGTTTTGTTTTAAAACATTCCCTGTTTTCCTTTACATGTGCAGAAATAGCTTTCATGAATAGTTTCACATTATGAAAAGTAAAATAAATCTTTTCCCTGTCCATTCTGATAGACTTAATACACCACCACCACCAACAACAAAAAAATCATTAGCTGTGGTGTCCTGCTTTAATAATTTCTTCAACAGATGGACAGTTTTACTAATCTGTTCTTAATCTTGTTGGATTATAACATTCTTAGGTGAAGGAGAATACAAATCTTGCAGCTTTTAAATATATTTAGAAACTGACATAGGAACCTTAGGCTAGAAATGTGATGTAGGGGAAGTATCCATGGAAACCAAAATTTGAAGCGAAATGTTCTCAAAAAGGAAATACATAGGTGAAATGCTGTCTGTTTTATACATATCCTTTTTATAAAAACCAAGTCAAACTGAAAGCCTGTTAAACATTTCTATGTATCAGTCATACCAATTAGAGTTAGTTTGTTTGCAGTTGTAACAAGTGTATCCTGATCAAAGGATTGTTGCTAATGAAACATATTGGGTGAAATCCAGCTGTGTCCATCTGGCAGTGAACAGACTCTCTTGGCAAAATGGATACCTCTTCCCTCTGTGGTTTGCCATGCACCCACTCCTCACAATCTGCTTTGGGGGGCTTGGGGAGGGTATGAGGGCTGCAGGTGGGAGGAAATAATGGACACGTCCCCTCATGCAAGTGACAGTCAGTTTGCATAATGCTTATTGTGTTGTTTACTGTTTGTAAGGCCTTATCTGTTTAGCATGCTTGTTGAAGTTTTCATGTGATTTTAAAAATGTCTTTGATTTTCTTATTTCTCCATCACCCTTGCTTATGGATGTTTTTCAGCCACTGTTTGACCAGGGCTGGAAAAGGATGTTACCCATAGGAAGAGTTTTTGCCAAGGAAATTTGGTTCTATATTTCGTTACATTCTCACCACAACTTTCTTTGATGGGAATAGGCATTGGGCAGTGCTACTGTTGGGGAAAGTAATGGACAGTCTCCAGGCTTTCTACCCTTTGGGGAAATAAGCTTAAGGGATTGTGAGTTGTGGCCTCATCGTCATACTTCAGGGGGGTCATAATGGGTGGAGGTGGACCTGGTTGGTTGAAGAACCTACCATGATTGGTGGGCACTGTGGTGTACTCTTCACTTCAGGTCGACTTCTAGTTCAGGCCCCAGCACATGGGCTGAGTGGTGATGGTGCTAACGCAAGCATAGGCAGACTCGGCCCTCCAGATGTTTTGGGACTACAACTCTCATCATCCCTGACCACTGGTCCTGTTAGCTAGGGATGATGGGAGTTGTAGTCCCAAAACATCTGGAGGGCCGAGTTTGCCTATGCCTGAGCTAACACATTGCACAGCAAATAGGCTATACAATGCATTGATCCTTACCCTATGCCTAGCCAAACCCTTAAGCTGTTGCTATGCATCCAAGTTGTGGCCTTGATCATCCCAATAAATCTCTCCATGTTTTTATTTGCTCCATATTCCACTCTCACACTCCCCGTGTACCTGGATGCGTAATATTGGTTCTGAATATTTGTTATCTGCCCTTTTATGGTGTTATAGAACACTGATTTATGGCAAATCAGTTTTTGTTGTGATTTTACATTATTTTGTTGTACCCCTCTCAGGGATTACATCTCAATGAAGGGAAGATGTTGAGTCACATGCTTTGGCACTGTGAGGTCTCTGGAATCCTAATAAGGGTTTGAATGCTAGGAGTCCACATTCCATCCTAGTAAATTTGGTAGTTTCAAATTGACCCATTGTGAAATTGAAGATATAAGAAATATATCCTATGTCCTGAGGCAACCCCAAAAGCAAACAAGGCTATTTATTTAAGTTCCAATTCTTATACTTTAATAATAATAATAATAATAATAATAAATTAATACTCTGCCCATCTGGCTGGGTTTCCCCAGCCACTCTGAGTGGCTCCCAACAGAATATTAAACAGAATAAACCTTCAAACATTAAAGACTTTCCTAAGCAGGGCTGCCTTCAGATGTCTTCTAAAAGTCAGATAGTTGTTTATTTCCTTGAGGGCGTCCCACAGGGCAGGCGCCACCACTGAGAAGGCCCCTCTGCCTTGTTTCCTGTAACCTCACTTCTCGCAATGAGGGAACCACCAGAAGACCTTCAATGCTGGACCTCAGTGTCTGGGCTGAACGACGGGAGCGGAGACTCTCCTTCAAATATACTGGGCCGAGGCAGTTTAAAAACCACTTCTTTTAAAGATATCCAGTTATTAGATTTTATCATCTGGCAGAATTAATTGCAACTTTTTTCTTCACCTCAGTAGAAGAAATTACCTATTCCAGTCTTCTTTTAACACCTCAATTTATAACTTTAATCTTGCATACAAATGATTCATTCATATGCAACAAATAATTGGAGAAGGCTTGGCTGTGCTAAACTGAGATTCCAAATGTGTTGCATTTGGGCCAGCAACCTTTCATTGTAATGCAAGCTTTCCTGGGAGTCTAGAATGATGTGTTTGGTCTGTTGCAGAATGCAAACAACATCCATCAGAGAACCAGATTACACAGGGTTGTTTGCATTATTCAGCAGGTAGCTGAAATACCACAACATTTAGATGTGGAAGCGATAAAATGCTCAGGAGGCTTTTGAAGGTTTGTGCAGGCAGAGAGCGATTCTGTAACTCCCATCAGTTTATAACCAGATTATCTTCTGAGATGTGAATAAGGGCCTCTTGTAAGAGCTGTAAAGTTCTTATCTTCACAAGGCAGATGCTGATAAGCCATTGTTGGAGGACAGGGAAGCTCAGTCCTGTTTGGCCTGAGTAGTTAATGCCTTTTTAATAACCCTCTCAGTACTGATTGTAAATGCTGATGTGTGGAAATGGAAACATTTTCTTTTGCAAACTTTCAGTAAGTGCCAACCTGATGATAAAGAAGCTCAATGTTGACTTCAGCAATGATTCCAAATAGCATAATACCACTCTGCCATCAATAAGATATTTTGGGTTGGGTTGGAAAAAAGGTGCAATTCAGAAAAGTGTAACCACTTCTTGCCCTAGTGTATTCCAAATATGGTGCAGATTAATTTTCATTAGACCCAACTCCGTTGATAGAGTACCTTTGGTCTGTAGATGAATCTTCTGTCACATGCACCCAATAATGAATTGCTGTCTCTCAATGAGTATGTGGGCAACAAGTTTGATGCAAGGTATAAACTTAAAACCACACAGCAGGTTTTCATCTAATAGTTTCATTCTCCACTGAGCTAATTTTAAGGTACGTAATTGCTGGCCAGACAAATGGCCAGAAACCATTGTGGGGGATCAAAGTCCTATACAGTGGTACCTCAGGTTACATACGCTTCAGGTTACATACGCTTCAGGTTACAGACTCCGCTAACCCAGAAATAGTGCTTCAGGTTAAGAACTTTGCTTCAGGATGAGAACAGAAATCGTGCTTTGGTGGTGCGGCAACAGCAGGAGGCCCCATTAGCTAAAGTGGTGCTTCAGGTTAAGAACAGTTTCAGGTTAAGAACGGACCTCCGGAATGAAGTACTTAACCTGAGGTACCACTGTACTGCTGTATTTGTCCATTTCTTCATCTCATTTTTCTGGAATTTAGTCTGCTCGTATGCTTCACCAAGGTCATTCCTTACACCAAATTCCATATTCATAGGACAAATGAGGTTAATGTGACAAGTAGTAGAAATGATAGATAGATAGATACCGTAATATTTATTACGGCCATAGGCCCATACAGGTAAAAACAACACATAAGTGGCAGCTTGTGCCGTGGGGAAAAGAAAAAACAGTCGCTAAAACACCACTATAACAATAAATACTATAAGATGGAAAGGCATGCTACGCCTTAATTAGCTTGTAGCGCTCCTTGGCGTCGCTTTTGGGAGAGGACAGCGACCAGGAACCTAGCCACTTTCAGGGTCGTGTGGGAATCCTTATCCTGCAAGATTTGGGCAAGGTGGAATTTTGGTGGGGTACCCTCTAGTTTCTGTATAATTGATCCCAACAAATTTGCCCGTGGCACATTGAACAGGGGGCAAGTGAACATAATGTGCTGGAGCGACTCCGGCGTCACCTTATCACATTCACACGTGGCGGGGACTTGGCCCTCTGAGAATCTATGTCTCAGGACATTGGAGGGGAAAATGTTGAACCTCGCTTTGGTGAAGGCCAGTCTATGGGCAACAGTCGAAAGGGAGGAGAGGTATGATGGAACGCAATAAGTTAAAGTGATGCCAATGTTCTGGGGCGAACAAACACCTCCCCCCAGTGTATAATTTTGCTGCAAGTCGATGTCATCCAGTCTTTGACGGATCAGTCTTTGAGCAGTGATTTGATCTAGTTTTAGGGAATCTGAGGGAGAGATTCCATAGCTCAGGAGTTTGGCATGAATTTTACTAGTCCAAAGGCTGGAGAATTCATCTCGCCATAAGCACTGGACAAGGTAATGATTTGGTAATCTATGCCACAATGATAACCAGTAATTGAAGACTTGCTTCCACAGGCAAGTTTCTAAGGATGCGATCTTCAATTCTAGTCGCATGGCTGCGTTGCTTACGCACAGGGGGAGCATTAGGAGCCGGCGTAGGAATTGGCTTTGCAGAGTCTCAAGGGGAGCAAGATCTGTCATCACGGCCCAGAGCGGGGCAGCATAAGCAAGCACTGCAACCACTTTTGCCTTGAACACCTTTAGGGCCGAGGGAACATGCAGAGCTCCGTCCGAGAAGAAAAATCGGAGGAGCGCATATGACAGGGTTTTGGCCTTGTTAAGTAGGTGTTGAATTTGAGCTTTCCATCCCAAGTTGTATTGAAAAATAACTCCTAGATATTGAAATTTTAGGACTTGCTCTATTTTTGCTCCACCAAGCTTCCATTCGTATAATCTCCGGCTTCTGGAGAAAATCAGAATCTTGGACTTAGCATGGTTGATGGTTAATTGGTTGAGTTGGCAATACGTGGCAAAGATCTTCAGAGCTCTGGTTAGTCCAACACGTGTATAAGATAGAATTACCGCGTCGTCCGCATATAAAAGGAGTGGGCAGCGGTAATCCGCTAGTCTAGGCGCGTGTGTACTTGGAGATGAGTTAACTAGGGGTGCTCGCATGTCGCTGATGAAAAGGTTGAATAGGCAGGGAGCCAATATACATCCTTGGCGCACTCCCTTGTTTATTGGTATCGAATTTGTGAGGTCGCCCGCAGAAGTAAGTCTCACTCTGGCAAGGGTACCTTCGTGGAGCTGACTTATGAGCCATAAGAGTCTTCTATCAATGCCCTGTTCCGCAAGTTTCTCCCAAAGAATATTTCTAGGAACGCTGTCAAAGGCTGCCTTTAGATCTAAGAAGGCAGCACAGAGGTTGCCCCGGGGAGGGGAGGAGTACTTCCGTGCCAGATGATAAAGAATTATTGCATGATCTGTTGTAGAACGTTTAGTTCTGAACCCTGCTTGTTCGTGGCCAATCTGGTTAGTCTCATCTACCCATCGCAATAATTTAGTCAGCAAAAAGCTGGCATAAATTTTCCCTATGATCGAAAGGAGGCTGATGTTGCGGTAGTTTTCCGGCTCCGTTGGAGAACCTTTTTTATGAATTGGTACTATAATGGCCTCCTTCCATATTTTGGGATGCTTTACTTACGATGGTGGAATGCTAAGAAGTGATCATATCTTGAAAGCACAGCTACTGGGTTCCCATTGTTATAGGTAAAAAGGTAAAGTTAGTAAGATAGTTCCAGGTAATTCAGTAGACTTTTTAAATTAAAGTAACACAATGTACAGCAGCAATGAGGAGCCTCCAACCTGCAAGCCACATTGGGCCCTGCAGGGGTCCTGATTTGGCTCAGATGTACATTTTCCCTAAAACACACCCACCACACCTGACATTGTAAATGATGTGGGATATGGGACAGATAAAGATGGCGGCAAGGAAGTGATCAGGAACCTTAAAACGTGTCCCTGAATGCTCTTTGGCAGGTGACGCCTGCTGCAATAGGCTCTGGCAGCAACTCTCTCTGGTATCAGCTGAGATTTGTAGGGGTCAAGGAGTGTGGTGGCAGCAACTGCCATATAGTTTTGGGATGCTACTGGCTTACCTTGCTAGACAGTTGTGGAAGGAAGGGGCTAAACAGGCTTTCCAGACCTCCCCCTTCTGTTGCAATGGTGACATAGGTGTGTGGCCCTGCCTGCCCATCAGTCAGATTGATTGCAGCGGTTGAAGGGAGGTTTGGATCTGGCCTTATGCACTTTTCAAAATCCTTTGCACCAGGTGTCTAAGCCCCAGATAGCCAGCTGGCTCTTGGGCACTTGGCAACCTGCAATGGCTTCAAAGCCCTTTTGCTGTATCCAAAGGGCTTTAAAGTCAGCCTCTGCACTCATGTGTGAGCCATTGTCACAGCAAATGAAAGAGGAGCCTCAAACCACTTCCAGAGATCCCTGGGATTGATTGTTTAAAAACTCAGAGAATTGCAGCTCTGTGAGGAAAATAGGTGCCTCCTAATGATATAAGAGGGACGCGGGTGGCTCTGTGGGTTAAACCACAGCCTAGGACTTGCTGATCAGAAGGTCGGCGGTTGGAATCACGCGATGGAATGAGCTCCCGTTGCTCGGTCCCAGCTCCTGCCAACCTAGCAGTTTGAAAGCACGTCAAAGTGCAAGTAGATAAATAGGTAAGGTAAGGTAAATGGCGGGAAGGTAAATGGCATTTCCGTGCGCTGCTCTGGTTCGCCAGAAGCGGCTTAGTCATGCTGGCCACATGACCTGGAAGCTGTACGCTGGCTCCCTGGGCCAATAAAGCGAGATGAGCACCGCAACCCCAGAGTCAGCCACGACTGGACCTAATGGTCAGGGGTCCCTTTACCTGTACCTAATGATATAAGAATTAGAAACTCTGGTCTTCCTGTGTGACAGGTGGAAATAGTTACCACTATACCAGTGTTTCCCAACCTTTTTTGGGTAAAGGCACACTTGTTTCATGAAAAAAATCTCGAGGCACACCACCATGCCAGATGGGGAAAGGTCACTTTTTATTTTGTAAAAAAAAATAAAAAAATAGTAACAGCATAGAAGGTAATGGTTAGGCTAGCATCCCTCTTCCAAATATGCTAGGTTTTTATTTGCAGGGACTGTTCTACATGGGAAAGCATTCAGCACTGTCATTCTCCCATCTGAATTGGTACTATTCTGGGTCAACTTACTCTGCTGCATGTGTAGATGAAAATGGCACCAAGTGTGGGGGAGGGGGCAGAACAGGTTTCAGATACAGGATATTAAGCATACACGTACTTCAGATTGAACTGGTTGCTTGCTTTGCAAGTTTTCATTTCCCAAATGACTGCCTTGGCAAGCGCAATACCTACCAGGCTCAACGCCGGTCTCGCGCTGCCGCTTCCCGCGCTCTCAAGGACCCGGGAGGAGGAAGGCGTGAAGGCAATCCCGAAGGCGCGAAAACGTTATCAATTGCTTCTTCTTGTACAACTGCAGCCAGATCCTACCCGTATTTACTCTGGAGTAAGCCCTAGTTTGTTCACGGGGTTTTGCTCCCGCGTAAGTGTGCACGAGGGATGGCAGCCTTAGATATCGGGGAGACACAGGAGTCGCCTGCGCTGCTGTAATTCCCCCTCCTTTTGGGGAGGGAGGCGCTGGGCTACTGTGTTTACTTGGAAGTCCCACGGAAGTTAATGCATTATTAGGCTACTACTGGCTTAAGCCGGTGCCCGCCTTCATCCCTAGGCGAGAGGCACAGAGTTCTGTTCCGCCCGGGCGCTGCCTCTTTAAACGAGCGCGTGGTTGAAGAAGGCGCTTGCCCAGCTCCCCTCTACGCCTCGGAGGGCGGGTTTGAGCACGCGCAATGCGCCGCCCTCCCGCCCTGCGCCGCCGCCGTCTCGCGCTCCTCCCTTTTGCGCGCGCTGCCCCGCCGCCGCCCCATTGGCCGGGTCCTGTCAGCTGATCCTGTGTTATTTCCTGTGTGTGTGTGTGAGGGGAGAATGGAGAGAGAAACCTCGGCACCACCACCGCGGAGCCGCCCCCGGCTCGACGCGGATCCTCGCCGCCCCGCCTCTCGCCGCCCGACTCGCCCGCCTCCCTCCCACGGCACACCAGGCAACGTCTCGCGGCACACTAGTGTGCCGCGGAACACCGGTTGGGAAACACTGCACTATACTAACGAGGGTAGGTGACTATGGGGGTGAAGATACCAGTATGGAGCCATGTGTGCTTTACTTCTTATGACTTGTAACCTTTCCTGACATATTTGAAGATGTTTTATGACTCTTTGTTTGCTGTGTTTGAACTACTATATAAGTTTTTGTTCTGAAGTGCTTTGGGGCAGACCTTCTCAACTGGCACGTTGAGTTCAGTGAGCTCTGTCCTATTGCAATAGCTATAAGAAATGCTGGGTCCCTAAATCTGGATGCTGGACTTGGAAATAGTTTCCTTGGTTCTGTGGTTTATTCAAAAGGTGGTTGTTCCTCACCTGTATAACAAACAAGGTGGTGTAGATGTGAATTCTGACTACACGACCAACTCTCATCACCCTTAAGAAACTATTTTCCCCATAATATGGGGAGGCAGAGAGTCATGACTATTTGAAATGGTATGATTCTGATTTAAATGTATAGGACAGATGGGGGCTCATTGGCATTTTGCAATAGCACCATTTCTTGCTTTCTGAAGCTTTGGCAAAGTATATGGATGCAGTTCCACAGATATGAGAAGTAATCCCCTTACTAACTACCACCATTTCTTACAATGAAAGAAAATGTTTTCCCCTATAAAATAGCATGGTTTACATCACTGAAATTTTAAACTGTCCAAAGTCTAATAATACATTTGGGAAATAGGACTTTTAAAACATAATCCTGCATTTTTACAATTATTCTGCATGGTTGGGGGTTCTGGCTGAGTTTCTGAATAATTGTGTTATTAACAGGGCACCACAAGTAAAGAGCAAAATCTTGGATTGCTAGAGGAACATAAAAATAAAGCTTTCATGTGTCATAGTGGATAATAAATATTTATCATTGTGCACTATACAACTCAGCATGGGCTGAATTCTGTAGGAGAAATAGTCAAAAACAGAGGGATTTTATATGCTCTCTGTGATTGATGGTGGGTGTAAATAGGATAAATAGGAAGGAAAATTCTGTTAATACAGACAGGGAACATCATCATAAAATTGGATTTAGTTTTAGATATATTGCTGGGATTTAACTTGTTCCCACCCCTCTTTGGACATAATTCTGTATCTAGTGTAAACTGGTCAATGAATACCACAATACTTCTTGCAATTTTCAAGACTAGTCTGCTCACTTTCAACTGGAAGCTGGGCATTTAGTATCACTGTTCCCATGCTGTGGAACACTCTTCCAGCAGAGATTTGGCAAGCGCCCTTGCTTTTGACTTTCAGGCATCTCTTGAAGACTTCTAGATGCCAACAGGCCTGTGGAGTTGTAATTTATAAAAAATGATTTTAATTGTTGTTCTGTGCTGATTTTAATTGGTAGTTTTGTGTTTTTATATTGTTGAACGCCACCCTGGTATTTTACTAGAGGGTGGTATATAAATGTTTTCAGAAATAAATAAAAGACTGTTAACTCATTTTCTGTATAGGGAATTGGGTGGTGATGCCATCTTATCTTTTCCCTCAGGCAGCAAAATGCCTTGGACGGCCCTGCAATCTCTTTTGCAAATCTTTTTCATGAGAATACAGTAGCCCATTTATAGCCGAGGGATGTGGGCTTCTGTATTATTCTAATTCAAGTATACAAATCAAATTGTTGATTGGTGTACTTCCACATCCTATGCCTGCCAGAGCCATTTTGGTTTCTCTCTCTCTCTCTCTCTCTCTCTCTCTCTCTGTGTGTGTGTGTGTGTGTGTGTGTGTACAGGTGTGTGCACACATGTTAAATTTGGGAGCAGATAGAAGTGGTCAGGGAAAACTGAAGAGCCAACATAAAACTGAATGCCTACTGAAGGTTTTGGTAAAATTGATTAACGGAATATGTAGCGCTTACTCTTATGCATGCTTACTCCTAATTAAGTCCCACCATGCTCTTTGAAGCTGACTCTCTTGCTAAATTTGCAGCCTTAGAGTGATTCAGATTTTACTTGAAGCTGAATGCAAAAGCTTAATAACCCCACACAGTATGGGGTTATTATGAATCAGTGTATCGGAAGGACTTTGGTTTCTGTGCAGCCATTTTTTATAATGGTGACACTCCAGTCACACCATACATTTAAACCACTATATTATTTTAAACAATCATGGCTTCCCTAAAAGGATTATAGGTGCTGTACAGTGGTACCTCGGTTTATGAACTTAATCCATTCCGGAAGTCCATTCTTAAATCAAAGCTGTTCTTAAACCGAGGTGCGCTTTCCCTAATGACGCCTCCCACCGCCGATGCCCTTTCACCGTTCGGCTTCCGTTCGTAGACCGAGGTAAAGTTCGCTAACTGGAACACTACTTCCAGTTTTGGGGAGTTCTTATACTGAATAGTTCGTAAACAGGGCTGTTCTTAAACCGAGGTACCACTGTAGTTTGTTAAGGGTGCTGAAAGCTGTCAGGAAACCCCTATTCCCCTCCCAGAGCTACAATGCCCAGAGTTCCATGGGAAGAGGGATTGACTGTTAAAACCACTTTGGGGACTGTAGCTCTGTGAGGGAAATAGGGGTTTCCTAACAACTCTTATCACCCATAACAAACTACAGCTCCCAGAAATCTTTGGGGGAAACCATGATGATTTAAAGTGGTATCATAGCGCTTTAAATGTATGGTGGGAATGTGGCCTCTGATGCTTTAGAATTCACGTAATTTATGTCGGTAGGTAAACACTTTTAGCACCCAGCCCCAAAGAAAAAAGTCAACAACTTTCATAACATTTCAGGTAATTTCAGAGATGTTAGTGGGGAAACCAATGCAGCATTGAAAAGTTTAAAGCTAGAACTGCAAATCATAATAGGGAATAAATATGCCAGCCAAAGATTAATGGGTACTGTAAGGGATGTAATGTAGGAACCACAGTGAAAGGAGATGTAGGAGGATATTGCAGGCAGCCCACTTAACAAATGCCTCTCACTGCTTAGTATTAGTGGGAGAGAGCTTAATAATAACTCTGTTCAAATGCTACATTTTGAAATATCCTGCTGTTGAAAGGTGAAGCAGACCAGAATGTGTTGTCTCTTAGTCCTTAATTACCTGTCTTGTTATGCGTAACTATTTTTTGTCATGCTTCCTTTAATTATGTACTTAGAAATAAATGCATTAAAACCCACCCAAGTGCCTGATATGTACTTGAGATGTTTTGACAAAGCTCTTTTTCTCCCTGTCTTGCACAGGTGCCTTTCTGTTCTGTCTACTGATTTCCATGTAATGTTTGCCTTAACGTGGAATATGAATTACGTGCACAACTGTGCAGACCCTGTGATGCAGGTTTTACATATAACTTCTGTTTACGTCTTAGACATGCAATATCCGGGGCCTATAATGAAATATGCAGTATAATCCTGTACATATTTACAAGGATGTGAGTTGCATTGAGGTCAAAGGGGCTTACTCCCAAGTAAGTATGCATTGTCAAGGAGTAAGTCCCACTGAACAATGACATTTACTTCTGAAGTAGTGTGCAGAGGATCACATTGTTAAAATATAAACTTTATTTGTATTAAAATGCTCTTAGTTGCCCTTATTACTTATCAGAAGAAAAGAAAAAAAACAATTTTAAGTGTGTCTCCAGTTTTTCCTAAGCTCTAGCAGAGGGCAAAAGAAAAATCATTCTGCTGCATGTTTACTTTCCTTGGATACCCTTTAAACCTGCCTTCTCCCAACCAGGTGCCCTCCAAATGTTGTTGAACTACAGATCCCATTATTCCAGGTCATTGACCATGCTGGTGGCAGCTGTAGTCTAAAAGGGCACCAGGCTGGGGATGGCTGGTTATACTTTGAACATTGTGTCATTTGACATGAAAGCAACTTGCAGTGCAACAATATCATACTCAAAATCAGCCTTGGGGAAAGAGTTAGGCTCTGCCTATCTGTATTTGAACTTAAAACATCTGCATCCGGACTCAAAACATCTCTTCAAAGTTTTCTCCTCCTACCACTTGTCATTCAGCTCCAGAAACGCATGCTCTTGACCCGGACATGACTGACAGAGTTTTGAGGGAAATATTTAAACACGAGAGAAGTCAAGAATGTTGAAAAACTTCATGTTCAATAAAGAGGTCATTGTGTGACTGGATTGAAGAGTCCTAATACGACAGCAAAGGAAAGAAGTTGAAATTCTGTCGTGAAATGTGTAGGGTAACGGTTGGGTCAAGTGCTTACACTCAGTGTGCTCACACGTTGAAAATCAATCTTGATGGATTGAAAAGAGTGTTTCGTTTTCATGTGACAAATGGAAATAGAACATTGCATCCAGACTTAATAGTAACCATTAGTTTCGGTTTTTAAAAAGCTATAATAATTTCTCCACTACCTTGGATACTGAATGGAATCTGTGCATGAGATCCATCACATTCATTTGAAATATAAATCATGGTGATATTTGTACACAATGAATTAAAAGCAAATATGAATGAAGGGAGACATTACCCACAGGCCATTACCCATGAATACTTAGTGGAATGAAGCAATAAGGTCTCTATCCTGGCTGGTGCAAAGGTGCAGATCAGAGATACATGGCGGGAAGCAGTATGCCAGCACTCTGAGTCTGTTTTCACTTACCATAATTGCTTACAAGTACCTGAGGATTTTTCTTTCATGCTGTGTAAAAGCAGATTCAGATCAGGGAGGGAGTACTTCATGCGCATTTGAAAACATTTCCACCTGAATCCCCCTGCATGTGGGGACTTTTTACATCAATTTGAATGCTTTTAAAAAAGAGAGAGATCCTCAAATGGTATTACATCCCTCCTCACTCCAAGATACTTGAATCAGCTCTGATATTTGGCAAGACAGAGACTACATGGTAAGTCTTGCTCCTATGAAATCCAGCTCAGTCTTTCCTACTTGGTTTTAATCTCTGTGGGTTTAGTGAATGTTCAAGGCTTTTTGTAAAATCAGACGCTATGTGTTATCTTGAGCTGTAGTAAAATGAAGGTGGGAACTGTCAGGAGCAAGTTTCTCTCTCTGAGACAGTGGAACATATGATACAGGCAGGACCAAGTTTCCTGTGGAACATCTGCAACTTGTTTTTCTTTGCAGGGACTGTAAGATAAAATTTTGGAAAACTTGCTAAATTAAGTGACTTTCTACAGGCTCTTCATTAAACAAATCTCTAGCTTACTCGGTTATGAAATATTTATGATATATGCCAACTATGTATAGACATTGGGCAGCCTTCACGGGCTCTGGGTTACATTGAATTTAGACTGTGTTCTTTCATTTTAGTTTATTTCATTTCATTTGTTTATTTTGTATTTATAAGCCTCTTTCAAATGTCCTTAATGCTTTTGAAGATAGTGGGAATAATTCTCTGTACATTTTATTGAATTCCTTTCAGCTACTGTTCATCACTTTTAATGTGCTTATGGCCACAATGGCAGCAGCAGTGGTTCAGCTCCAGAGTCCCTGGGCAGCTGGCAGTGACTGGAGAGGATCCAAGTCTCTGTATCTGCAGTTGTATATGTAGGTTCAGCAGCTAACACTTTAGTTGATAGGTGGTAGGCAATTTGAGTATGTCTTGGCAAATGTTGCTCGGTCTATAAATAAACTGTGTCCCTGAGGTCATGTGAGTGCTGATTTCAACTGCAATAGGGAATGTCAAAGAAATTACTGGCCTTTCCTTTGAACAATGAATGTTAACTTTGAGTTCATCAAATAAATAATCAGTTTTTCATACTTTGTTATCTCAAAAGATATACATGTTTGGGATTTTTATAATAGGCTCTTTTTAACCGTGATTGCCTCATAACTGAACAGCTAAAATATTTAGAAGGATGACAGCCTTCTATATTGTAGCATTTGAAGTGGTACTACTGCTATGGACAAAGGTCCAAACCTGGGGTGACAAGCCAAATTAATGACACCGGGGTGGAAAAAGAAAATGTTTATTCAGATTGCAGCACTCTTTCCTATTTGAGTTTGGTTACAAGGTTACTGGGGAGACTTGTTATGCCTTGCTAGTTTCTAGTCAATCTCTAATGTATGAGACAAAAGCTAATGTCTTTTTGGTTCTCCTTATTATGTGTTCCCTTCACTACTGACGAAGGTTTCATTCATGATTTAATTTAACATTTAAACTTAGTCCTAGAACCTAATTTCCATGCCTGGTCTCAGCCTTAGAACATTGTGACTTTAAGACTTGCTTTCCCTCACTATGCAGGAAACACAACAAAACACTTTTATTTTTAAAAATTGTTTGTAGTGGAAGATTTTATGGATAACAAAAGTACATATAATGCCTCTGTTTTCAGTTCATAGAATGCTATCTACAGGTCAGTTACATTTGGTGTGAGACTCTGTTATCTTAGGCATTGTGAGGTTTGGGGGAGAAAGATGTGGTGAGAGAAAGAAAGGAGGGTAATGATTTTTCCATCTTTTGCATAATGTATGTGCCGGGGTTTTGTGTCAGTGTCACGTGGATAGGTTCTTTATCTGTTCATTTATCTGTTTTCATTGACAGTGTGAAAGATTGGGAAGCCCAGGACATGGTTGGTTGCATTCAGTTGATTGTAATGAGTTTTGCTTATGTGTGTGAAGGGGTGGGGGTTGTTGGGTCAAGATAGCCATATCAATTTGTATGCTGTTGTGAGGTGTGGGTGGGGTTATGTTGTTGTCTTGTTGGGAAGCCATACCACGGCAAAAGCATCCTCTTTTGTTTGTACCCATGCTAATTTCAATTTGATGGTTAGGTTTTCTAGTTGGGCTGTTTCCCATAAGGTATGGTACCAGTGGTCTATGTTCACTCCTGACAGGTCACTCCAGTGTCTAGTTATGATGCTTCTAGCTGCTGAGAGTAGGCAGCTTACATAGCGTGAGTGTGCGTTGTTGTCTTGGAAAATATTTAATAGGGCCAGTTCTAGAGTTGTTTCTAATAGCTGTTTTGATATTTTGTGGATTTCTTGTTTGAATAATGTCCAAAGGTGTTGAATTTTGGGGCATTCCCACCACATGTGGATGTATGTGCCTGTATTAATGCAACCTCTCCAGAATTTGGGTGAGGTTTCTGGGTGTATCAGCACCAGCTTCCATGGTGTTAGATACTATGTATAAATAAGTTCGCTTCTTTTGACCAAGGTGGATTTAAAGGGTGGTTTAGACCCCAATTTAGACCATTGGGTAGGGTTTATTTTGTATGTTATGTCATGTTTCCATTGGTCTTTGATTGTTGTTAGGGGGTTTGTAGGGTCTTGGAGTACTATTTTGTATATTGTGGATCCCATCCCCTTGCTGTCTCTCTTTCTGTTGTCAGGAGAAGTTTTTTTGAATGTGGTCAAAGGCCTAGTGGCTGCTGCTTTTATTGCTGGGTTATTTAAGGTGGTGTGTAGTTGGTAGTGTGTAGGCCAGGGTATTTGGGTGCCCCCTAGTTTGTCTTGTATTTCTTGTGTTGCTTGTGTAGAAGTCTGTTAGGCAGTATAAGTCTTTGGCTTGCCTTGTTTAGCAAAACACTTTATAAATGGGATTGCCTTTCTTGGATGAAGGTGTTGCTTTCAGAGAAACTTGAGACTCATTCTCCTCTTGTTGCCAAAATGTAGTTGGTCCTTTTATTCTCTGTAGTGAGATTAGGTTGATCCTTTCCCACAGGATGCCGGGAATTGTAAATTGTCTGCTATGATTCTTCTGATAATTCACTTGTTATGGAGTTCATTTTTCATTCCAGTTGTATCTGACAATTGACCAGCTTAAATATGCATGAATCATCACATGCTGATTAATGTAAACTGCTATTAGCTATTCATGCATCATGTCTTCCTAGAACTAATTTTAAAATGTTAATGGGATTTGAACATCTTGGGGAAGAGAAAGATGATTGTCTTGCTTGAGCAAAGTATGAACTTCTGGCATTGTATTTAGAGCACATTTTTCCAAATGTTTTTCAGATGTCTGAAAGGCATTTGAAGTGATGGACCTTCAAAGGTTCTGGTTTTATTCTTCCACCCTTCCAGTAACTCTGCAGGTTGGTGGAGAAATAAGTGTTCTTTAATGTTTATATGGGGTAGAGGTTTTGTTTTAAAAGAAAAGTATACAGAAATTTACACTGTGGAATGTACAAGGTTATCTGTGTGTACTCTCTTGTAGATATACAATATAGCCATGGTGCTGCTGTCAATTTAATTGCCTGATACATCCTGCCAAGATACTGAGGTCCTTAATATTTATGTTGGGACCAGTTGATTCAAATTTGGTAGGTTTCTATTGGATAATACATTGGACGTTCTGCTTCACTCCATGGGACCAGAGTTGTGGCCTGATGAGTGAGGAGAATTCCACATAAATTTAGAATGATTGTCTGGGGAAAGACCCTGCTTGAGTATCAAAGGGCAGGTCTCAAATCAGTCAAGAGACAGCCAGTCAGTTGGTTGGTTGGTCAATCAGTCATTATATGAAGCAGTAGCAGAAAGAGCTTGGAGCTGGAAACTGGAGCCAGGCAAAATATATTGGGGATCCTGAAGATAAGCTGGAGCTGAAGGTCTGTGAGGGAATAAGGGAATAAAGTCAAGGGTCTGCAGAGACTGTGGGGTGCCTGAGGTAACAGAGGTCGCTCTGTCAGGTGAAGACTTTGACTTGAGTCCAGGTTGACACCTGAAAGTCTCAGAACAAGAGGACCAAATTGAAGACTTTGTGAGCATATTGCCTCAGTGCCAAGTGATGAAGTAATAATTGGGTTGGAGTGACTCTGGTAATTGGGTATTGGTATAAATAGCAAGAAGAGATGAATCTCCCAGATCTATTCTTTTTAAAGTGATAATAACACAGTAGCATGGTATGGTGAACACACTTACTTAAATTAACAATGGCCAAGTTAACTTTATTCTATAGTAACCATTCTAAGCAAGTAGAAAGTTTTTATTATGTGTTAATGAAAAATAAAATACAGCTTACATTTTTGTTCCACTATATGCTGTGTCTATACCACTCCTAATCAAAGCTACAGGTGAACAGATGCATTTTATTGAATGGCATTTTAAAATATATGGTGGCAGTAGAGCAACAGGATCAAACATAGTGAGTAAATAGCAGTAGCTATAATAATCTTCCACATTTGATGGTAGTGTTGGTGGGTTAATGGAGAGGAAATTTTACATTTGGTGGCAGTATTGGTGAGATAATAATTGAGAAGCCCTCCTAAGGTTGTACGAAACATTCTCTCCTTGTTAACTTGTATCATGTGTCGAAGTGAATTATGTTGCTGTAAATCAGTGCAATCAGCTCCTTTCCCTGATTCTTTTTTGTGTGTTCCTTCTGCTTGAGTAATGTTGATGTGATCTTAGTCTTGCCACTAAGTACATGGCCACTTGGCATAGTTACAAAATACATGGTTGTTTGGTAGAACAAACCCCGATAACATCCTGTTTATTTGTTAGAAGCCGCTCAGTGACATTTTAGTCTTTCTTATGAGGTAGGTTAGAATTTGCTCAAGGGCCCCCTAGTGACCTTTCTCCAGTCAGTGAGGATTTGAACCTATTTTTACCAACAGGCATCCACCATTGTGCTATGTATGTTCTGTTACACTGGCCCAGTTTGCATGTAACTCTGCAGCGTCATATAGCGCTCATCTAGACTTCCTTTTGCACTGTGTTTTCCAGGCACTGGTCCACACCATGTCTGAATATATATTTTTTCGTCCCAGTGCTTTCCCTGACAAAAAAATTCCACATTTTGCTGCTGAATTGGAGCAAACAGCAATCCATGGAGAACCCTGTTGACATTTCCTGTGAAACAACAATAAAACATGGATTTTCGCACAGAAAGTACTGGGACAAAACACAAAACTGCTCAGACATGGAGCTTTAAAGCTAAAACCTGTGCCTAGAAGCATGGCACAAAAGGAAGTTTTGATGATCCTTTAGTGTTTTGCATGGGTATCCACAATAATATTTCAAACATGCTGATGATAAAAGTAAATACTTCAAATAAGTAAACATTACACACACACACACACACACACACACACACACACACAATCTAGCATCTGAGAACAGACCTGTAATTTCTGGTGGATCTGTTGAGCTGTCAAGGCCTAGACAGACTCTGTCTGAGAGATTTGTATTTCAGGTTTACCCTGCCATTATTTATCAGTGGGTAGATTTGGCATCAAGACAAATATCTTCCCAATTATTGCTGAAATGTTCCATTCTTTCCCTGGCTCCTCATCCCCTCCAGCCTGTAATTAATTGCACTGCTGCTACAATTACCTTCACAGCCTCCCCTGCACTTCCATAAAAACAAAACAGAAAATCCCAATATGTCAGGATAACAACAGTAGCTTGCACTTCAGGATTGCCATACACCTCTCTGACTCCCCACTCCCTCCAGCAAAATGGCTATTAAAACACTGGGCTATTTTTGTAGGGCTGCTGTAGCCCGTGGACTCTCAGCCACAGCCCTTGCCCTGGCAACATGGGCACAATGATTTAATCTGCATTGGCTGAGTAATTTCCAAAATATTAACAGTATAAAGGGGGTGAAGAGAAAAATCCATTTTGGGGCCATATGAAATAACTTGTGAGTTAGAAAATTTATGAACTCCCTTGCTGCCATCTTTTGCGTTTGCCATGACACAACTTTCCAACCGCAGCTATAGAACCTTAGGGTGGCAGTGGCCCAGGAGATGGCATTCTCTGGGGCAACCCCTAAGTTGTGCAATTCTCTCCTCTCAGAGGTACACCTGGCTTCTTCACTATACAGTGTTCAGCAAATGCTGAGGACGCACCTCTGCCCCCTGGCCTTTGACACCTGATATGTGTGTTTTGAGGGCCCATCTGTTTGTGGGAGGAGGAGATGGAAGTCGGATGTGTGAGAGCCTTAAACTTCACCTGGGCTTGTTCCAGCTTGTGAACATAGCACTGAATCATGTTTTAGCATTAACATGGAAATGCCATTGTTACATTGCTGTTGCTTATCTATTGGTAGATGTATCTAAGGCTCAGAATAAGGAAGGGGAACATTAAGTCAGTCTCGTGTGTTTCAGTCAACCTGTTTCTTAACATTGTTTCCCTTCTGCCATAGAGTTCAGACTCAAATCTGTGGAGTTCCTATGTGGCCTGGCCTCACCCAGGGAACTCAACTGCTCCAGAGGTGCAAAGTGTCAGAGATGGAACTTTGACAAAGCACTGTACTTTCAGACTGTTATCTGAGCTCTCTTTAGAGATCTCTTTCTCCGGCTATTATGTTGGTTGCTATGCTTTAAATTGAAATTATGTACCAAAAGTGAATGATAATAACCAGACATGTAGCAGTGACATATTGTGCATAAAAAGCTTCATCAGTTTAATATTCTGTATTACTACTGTTGAATACTATTGTGTTTGCCGGTTTTGCTGGTCTATAAATTTTTTCTAGGTGTATCACAGACTTCCAGCATGGGAGGTGGGGCAGACTTCTGTCCAAATAAGAGTTTATTTTAGAGTGACTTGGCTGGTAGGTTTTAATGGGGTCTCAATTGTTTTTGTAAAATTCAGACTTCAGAAATCTCTTAATTTGGGAAAGTTTACATTGCTTCAACTGTATTTAGATACACATGGACTGCTTTTTCTTTTTCTTATTGTGCTGCTTTGTTGATACTCTGGTTCTTTAATAATGTATGTGTATTTATGTTTCCTGTTGCTTTTAAAGCTCTAATATGCATATAATTCTTGGAATCCTTTGGTTTTGAACAGTGTGGTAAACATGTTATTATTCAGGCACAGTAGTATCTGAATAGTTAGGGTTACTTCAGGCAGATAATGAGAACTTGTTCTGTAAGCTCTCTTTAGGAAGTTAAAGAAAGCATCGCATTTGAATTAAACAAAAGAGACCATCTGAATATTTAATAGTTACCACCAGATATTTCCAGCATTTCCCAAAGAATTAAAACTGGTGTTTAGCTGACTCGCAGATTATGATGAGCAACAAATATTAAGCAATTTGCTTAATTGTGCAGCTCAACTGCAGGCACAATTGAAGGAAATGGATTATTCAGCCCAATTTTGGCACCAAAATGGCCCTGGTCACCATGACCTGGTCATCCTCTCATGACTTCTGTCAGGAGAGATACATGGGGAATGCAACTTTGTTAATTCTCTTAGTTTAAGTGGATTCTGGTACCGTCAACATGGTATTCTTCTGGACTGACTTGGTGGGCTTAGGACTCAGGGCTTTGGTAATAAAGTAGCTCAGCTATGCTCAGCCGATAGAGCATGAGACTCTTAATCTCAGGGTTTTGGGTTCGAGGCCCACATTGGGTGAAAGATTCCTGCATTACAAAGGGTTTGAATTAGATGATCCTCGTGGTCCCTTCCAACTCCATGATTGAAGCTATTATTGTGTAGTTCCAGAAAGTGACACTGAGTTTGTGACGGTTGCTCAGTTCCATGGCACTTGTAGTCATTCAATGCTCTATCATGTTTCCACTACTTTTACATCTATATGAAGCTGCTGGGTGAGGTTATCAGAGTGGGTGGGAGTGAAGTGCCAGCAATATGCTGATAACACACAGCAGTGTGTCGTCAGAGCCGGGTGAGGATATGCATGTGCTAGTCAGCCTTTCTGAACCTTGGGTCCCCAGATGTTTTTGGCCTACAAGTCCCATCATCCCTGACCACTGGTCCTGTGAGCTAGGGATCATGGGAGTTGTAGGCCAAAAACATCTGGGGACCCAAAGTTTAGAACCACTGTGCTAGAGCAATGCTTGGATGCAGTAAAGAGCTGGATAAGGGCCAGTAAACCAAAAGCTGAAACCTGACAAGATGGAGGCATTGTGGCTGGTTAGTTCCCATGATCAGGAGTTAGGCAAACAGACTGTTCTAAATGAAGTTGCACTTCTCGTGAAGGAACAGGTGTATAGGGATACTCCCGAATCCAGCTTTTTGTTGCTTGAGGACTAAGTAGTTTCAGTGGTTTTGAGTACCTTTTTCTGATTTGCCACTTATGACCATTTCTGGACAAGAGTGGCCTTGTCATGGTGAATGCAAGCTTTAGTAATAACATGCTCCTATTATTGTAATACATTGGAGATGGGCTGCCCTTGAAGATGATCCAGAAGCTTCAATTAGTGCAGAGCAGAATGTAGCTGCCAGAATTTTAACAGGTACAACCAGATTGATTCTGAAAGCATGACATTGGCTGTGTGTTTGTTTTGGAGTCAAATTTTAAAATGTTTAGGTTCACCCATAAAGCCTTTTAATGGCTTTGGACCTGAGTACCTGAAGGAGAATCATCCTACAGATGCCCTAGGATTTTCTGAGGAGACTCTTCTATGTATACCATCATTGGGGGAGATTTTTTATATTGTGGCGTATGAGAGAGAGAGAGAGAGAGAGAGAGAGAGACCTTTCTTTACAGTGTGACTTACCCTTACTTTAGAAGCATGCTTCAATTCTTGCTGTAGTTTTTACAAATCTTCAGTTATGCTCAACCATTTAGTTGGGGGTTTTCTCTGCTTGGCTGCATGTTGGTGCATGCAATGTGTGTCTCTTTCACTGTTTTTAGTAAATGTCAGCCATAGTTTGGAATGTGAACAGTTCTTTTGTGGATTAATTGCATAATAAAATAGCAAACGATAGGCTTAACAACCCCAGATATGCAAAAATAAGGCAATCATAAAAACAGTTTCCTACATAATGAGTTTTTACTATAAAAATGCTTTAACTTCAAAATGGCAATTCCACTTTGATGATTTGGCATTTGTAGTAGTGTTGTCCACTTTTACATGTTGGAGAAGTCACCTAGAACAAGACAATTCTAGCCCCCAAGGCTGTGTGAAAATATAAGTGTTGAATGTAATAGTATATATTTGAACAGGGTTCTAAATTGTGTGGAGATACTCCAGGGGATGAAAAGGCTTCCACTTCAGAAGTTCATCCTGCATCTCGTAGAAGGCAGGATGCTAATGGGCACTGAAGTTGAATACACTCATTTCTGTTCTCCCCCACACAGTGCTTCTCAAGTGAGTGATTATAATGCCCCGAAGAGGACTTAACTGTGAATTTATCAGTCTTATGATTGACATGAAATCCACACAATTTGATAAAGCAATATCTGAAGGATAGTTACTGGGTGAGATTGGGCCAGTTCTTGGGACTCAGCTAGATTGGTAAAGACAAAGTGTTTTGAATGTGTTGTACATGCGGTATAACGCTGACACCAGATGACGCTGTGGAGTACCGTCTTCCCGTAGTGTCTTTCCCTGTATGAGTTTACAATGCATTTAACTGAATTGCTTCTTTGACCTGTCTAGATCCAGCCACTGTCTCTCAGCCTGACTCACATCATAAGGTTGTTGTGAGGATAAAATGGGGACGAGACAACCATGTATAGCCACCTGAGCTCCTTTGAGAAAAAGGTGGTCTATAAATGTAATAAACAAAGAAACAAAGGAAGAAGAAGACTGAATGTTCCTCAGTTTTACTGTATTCTGTAATATTTGCCACAGGCTGCTAACATTTGCTCATATCACAATGCCAAGTTCGGTAGTATTGGATCCACAGTAATATGACTTCATCTGTCTGTTTGTTTGCCAACTCAAGGTAACAAAGCTACATTTTAATTGGAGTTTTTAATTACAAATATAATTAAAAGTTTGCATTTAGATTACTGGTTGGAGATATTTTATTGTTTTGGTGGTCTCATAGTAATAACAGAGAAAAACGAATCTAACCCTTGAACAAATGGGGAGGCGGAGTTTTGTTTCAGCATCATTAGGTAAGCCCATTGGCACTGAAATTGGATTAGTGTTCTACCTCATGTGTGCTGTAAGCAAATCACTTGCAAAACAATAGCTCTGTTAATCTGGACCTAACTTTTAAGGGGAATGCTTAGTTAAGTTCTACAGTGTTTCCAAGCAAAGATGTGACATTTCCCAGAAAATTTATCTCCTGTTTTCAAGGAAATTGAGTTTCCCTTTTTTTGTATCAGATCTGTACAAAACTTTCACATTGCATCATCAACCCCCGCCGTGTGTGAATCCCTTGCAGATTATTGCAGTGCCTGGATACAGAGTCAGGTCATGCATCTATAGTAGTAACCAGAGGAGGAATGGCCACTGGGAGGTGTGCAGAGAAAAGAAACACCATGTTGCATCTGTAGCAGCACAACCAGACACCTTCATCTGCCCCAGCTGCACCAAAACATTCCTCTTCCATATTGGTCTCTACAGTCGCAGCATGCATTGTAACATTCCAACAGTTTGATTTCACCCCCAAAGGCACACTCTTCCATTGCCTCCCGACAAGCAAGCAAGCAAGCAAGCGTCAACAAGTTAAGAATGGATGTATCCATTTTCTCAAAGATGTATGTGTGGCTTAAGAGTCATTGAAGAATGAATGTAGCAGTTGCACTCAATGTTGGCCTGACAAAATATTTATAAAGAGTAGGCAAATAAATCATCTTTGTGAGTTGTTTCTTTTTGGTTGTCTATAAATAGAACTTTGCAACATTAGTCAAACCAGCAAACCCAAATTAGATTGATGTAACAACACTTCAGTATACAAGCCACATATACTTGCCCTTGTTAGGAATAAATGGTGATGATCAAAACTATCTGCCACGGCTGAGTCACACACAGCTCAAAGTCCTACCAGAAGTCAGAGCCTGCAGTCAAGCTGGAAGGTCACTCCAGAACAGAAAAACAAAGTCAAGAATTGGAATAAGCACAATCAGGAAAGAGGAAAAGTAATTGAACAAGCAGGAAGCCTCTACAACTGCTTCTGTTAAGGAAAGTCAATTGCCAAGAGTTGAGTGTCTGGAGATAGTCCAGTACCTGAGAATCCTTTACAACCTAAGGAAATCTTTTCATCTGTAGCCAGTGCTTTTCTTCTAGAAAAAAGCAGGTGCCAGTACTCACCATGATGTTGTTACAGTAAGTGCCACATTTTTAACCAATGCTTTTGGGGAAATGGTGCTGGTACTGAGTACCATTGAGTACCCCTGAGAAAACCACTGACTGTAGCCCTGTGTGATAAAGAGCAGGCAGTGCACAGAGGTGTGTGCTTTAGGTTCTAGCCCTTGCTGCAATGGACACCTATCTTTTTTGTGAGCTCTCATTTGTATCACCCTGCCAGATAGCAAGGAAAACCTTACTATGAATCAAGCATTAAAATCGCCACTTATTTGGGCTCAGACAACCAGTTTACCCAGCTACTATACACCATTGGCTAAAGGTAAAGGGACCCCTGACAATTAAGTCCAGTTGTGGACGACTCTGGGGTTGTGGCACTCATCTCACGTTACGGCCTCGGTCCAGTATACCTGAAGGAGCATCTCCACCCCCATCGTTCTGCCCAGACACTGAGGTCCAGTGCCAAGGGCCTTCTGGGGGTTCCCTCGCTGCGAGAAGTCAAGTTACAGCGAACCAGGCAGAGGGCCTTCTCGGTAGTGGCACATGCCCTGTGGAACGCCCTCCCACCAGATGTCAAAGAGAACAACAACTACCAGACTTTTAGACGACATCTGAAGGCAGCCCTAATGTTTAATAGACTATTGTATTTTAATATTCTTTTGGAAGCCGCCCAGAGTGGCTGGGGAAACCCAGCCAGATGGGTGGGGTATAAATAATAAATTATTATTATTATTATTATTATTATTATTATTATTATTATTTATTACGGACCAAGGGAGCCGGCGTACAGCTTCCAGGTAATGTGGCCAGCATGACTAAGCCGCTTCTGGCGAACCAGAGCAGTGCACGGAAACACCGTTTACCTTCCCACTGGAGTGATATCTATTTATCTACTTGTACTTTGACGTGCTTTCGAACTGCTAGCAGGGACCAAGCAATGGGAGCTCACCCCGTCGCAGGGATTCGAACCGCCAAACTTCTGATCGGGAAACTCTAGGCTCAGTGGTTTAGACCACAGTGCCACCCGCATGCCTACTATACGCCGTAAGATTTAGGTAAATAGTTGTTTGTGTTCATACAGCATCTGTTGAGTCAGATCTCCAGAAAAGCAATGGAGTTGGGATGGATTACTCACCTTTACAAATATAACCTCTTCATGAAATATGCATACTATTGATTTAATGAATGCTGCCAGCACTTAGAGGGTGTGTGTGTAATGTGTGAACTGGCCCTCTTACAGTTGAAGCTTTTTTCTTCTACCATAATGTAATAATAAAAAAAGTTTTTCAATTTCACATTCCCTCAAACACCCAAAGCCTTTTTATTGGCCATAGTAGGGGATGAAATACCAAAGAAGGCATATAATTTATTCCTCTATGCAACAGCTGCAGCTAGAATAGTATACACCAGATATTGAAAAGAAAGAGGTATTCCAACAAAAGAACAATGGCTGTTCTTTTGTTGGGAAGTCTGTTTAGAAACAATGTATGGTGAAAAATGTATGATGTGTAAATTGAAACTGGAAATTTTTTATTATTATTATTATTATTATTATTATTATTATTATTATTAATATATGTTGCTTCTCACCATCCCTGCTAGTTTAAACTCTACAGTATTTGTTTATCAGTTGTAAAGTCAGTAAGGTTCAACTCCTTACGCAGTACAGCACAATGCACTGTTTAGAGTGAGATTATGGGCTACGATTTCTGTTGAATAAATCACATCCTCTCTCTAGGGCTTTGCAATTAGAAAATAGTAGGAGAATTGTGAAGGAATGTGTTAATGATGGTATGTTGTTGTTGATGGCAGCCATTCTGTTTTCTCTGCAACAGCATCGACAAACCAAGATCTGTTACATTTCTCACTGAAAACAAATAAATTAGGGTGAGATTACACATACACATTCTTCTCTCAGTAACCACAGTATCGCAAACAACTAGATTCAATTACTCCAAGCAGATCTTTCCTACCACTCAGAATGAAAGGTTATCCTCCCCGCTCGTCTGCCTTGAAGGCAATTCACACTTTCAGCTGGAATTCATAATCTGAAAAATCATTGAATGATGAGCAATCAAGTGAAACATTTTAATGTGCAAATCTGCCTTTGGCTTCATTTTGTTATATCTGCCTATTGCTAATCTTGATGCTTTCTAAAAAGTGAATAGTATTGCTCTATGTACTGCAGCTTTCCCAATTTGGTGCCCTCCAGATGTTTTGGACCACAGAGTCTCATCAGCCCCCCTGCCAGCATTGCTGGGCCTAATAGGGATTGTATTCCATAACATCTAGAGGGCCCTAAATTAGGCAAGGCTGCCCTACTCTGGGGTGATAAGAAGCCATTGGGAGAGCTACCATCAAGTTTTAGATTCTGCATTTCAAGACATGAAAAAACACAGGATTCAGAGGGGGGAAACCACTCTGGGAATAAGATTCTGTGACAGAAGATGGAAGGAAGGGATAAAAGAAGAAAATGCAAACAATTTAAAATTAAAAGAAATGTCAAAACAAGTGGGAAACTAGTTGATTACCATGACTACTGAGAACAGAACATAAAGCAATAAGATTAAAATACGGAGTAGCAGATTTAACATCAAACATTAGGAAAGCAACATTTAGCTGTTCGAGCTGTTCAGCATTTAAACAAGTTGTGTAAGAATTGTGTGGAAACACTTTCCTTGGAGATTTGCATAATATATGTTTTGTGTTCAGGGAAATGTTCTCAGCATTACAGACTAGATTTCATTTAAAAAAAAAAAGACAAAACAGGTTTATTGGCTTAAATATGTTGAGCCCTCAAGAGTAAGAGCATAGAGGGAATTCAGGGAAGGTTTCTTAAGGAGTAGTTTTACCACTGCCTCCTTCAAACAGGCAGGGACCACCCCCTCTTTGGTCACCCCAAGAGGTTCATAAGTTTGTCATGCAAGAGGATATAGGAGAAAAGTATGATGCACCTCTGGAGACAGGAGACACCTTTCTCCTTGATGGAATTTCTCTTAACCTAATGCTATTCTTGAATAGCTACTTTCTGGGCAGTATGCCTAAAGCCACAATCGTGTATAGTCAAAACACACTGGGTGAAATGGTGGGTTGCATTGCCAAAGTGTTTTTTCTGGATTCCCGCCTTCTTTTCACCCCCCCCCCTTTTAATGTGCCTAGTGCGTAAAGCTGAATGTGCACAAGTTAAATGTGTGCAAGATGTGGGTATAGCAACACCCCTGCCTCAGTATAACAAATGGCTTGTATCACTTCACATTTTGTGGGGAACCTTTTGGTTCCCTCTGAGTATCATATTAAATGATTAGCAGTTAAATAGTATCCTGGAAATCAAAAAGCTGGGAGTTCAGGAAGACTTCTCCATAGTTTAGTTTTTTTGTGCTTGCACAGTTTTCTTTTCTGTCCTTATCTTTACAGTCCTTCTTGTCTGTGGAATCAGGATCACAGGGATCTGATACATTTTTGTGTTAATTATGTTAGATTACAACATTCACACTGCTGGACTATTTCCCTTTTTCTTTTTAGCAATGATTAGGCACAAGGAAGTAATACTGGAACAAGGCTAGTTGCTCGAAACAGTAATCAAAGGCGGGGCAGACAAGGGCCATGCCTGAGAAACTGTATCTTCACTTAATACACCAAGATATGAACGAGCCTTGTACCTCCACACACATCCATTTCACTCTGCCCTCCATACCTGAAACGGGGAGCTAGTGTTTATAGTATGTAAAAGGTTAAAATGAGATTTACAGCAACTCTTGCTCCTCCTACAACATGGTGGGATTTGTGCTGTGTGCGCTTCAGATTTTTGTCAGTTCCATTCTGTGTAAGCTGACTTCAGAGTTTAATAAAGTAGCCATTCTGCTGTTCTCTTCAAGTATTACTCGTTATTTCCAGTTATAGATTGCTTGCTGTGCCGCTAGTGGAAGCCTGCAAAAGGACTTCTACTAGTGCAGTGGGGCTCCCCCTTTTTCTCCCTGCCCCACCTCAAATTGTTTGTGTGTCTGTATTTGTCAGGAGAACCCCCAGAACAGCTCATGGAGGCAACAGGTTGAGAGATAATTACATCAAGCAAGCAGAAATGCTTGTGCTGAAGGAGCAATCTTCTTAGTGCTATGTTGAATTCCTCCCACTATCTGGAGACCTCAAAGCCATCTGTTGTGGTGCATAATTAACAGGAAGGTATGCAAGTGTGTGAATAGATGCATGAGGGACCCACTTAAGAATATTACATGGTGTTAGAGTTAGGCCTGTTCGACATCAACATCCCTGCACAGTGTTTATGGTACAAATATAGTCTCTAGAGAAGCTAGTTAGCCTTGAAAAAAGCCAGGATATGAAGACATGGTTTGAAATTGACTTAATATCCAGGTGAACCATAGTTTCCCAGTTTGGATGTAACAGGAAACTATGGTTAACTGCTTGCTCAATTGGAATAAAGTGGCTGTGTTTGAAGCATAATTGGGCTGAAACATGAGTATCAAAAAGTAGCTTATGGAGGTAGTTTTCATGCACCCCCAATAACTGGGCAATTCTCACTAGATGTGATGAGATGAGGTTTTGCCTTCCAGGCAGGCCATCCCTTTCTTGTGTTCAGGTTTCTGCAATTCATTACGCTCGGTTACACATATGATTGTCTAATTCAGCAGCTGTAGTACAATATGCAAAACCACAATCTGGATTTGGGTGATAAAGCTTCATATGGTTTGAAACTTTGCAGCCACTAAGGAATGCTGTGTTCTGCAGTTTCATGACAACTTCTAGGTTGTGAAGCAGTCTTACTAATGAGCTGTTATAGAGAGTCCAGTCCATTCTTTTGTGCTTCTTTATAGCAGTGTTTAAATCAGCCATTACTAGCATGAACTAGGCACTGTCTTCCCTAGTTGGGAAGAAGTCATGGCTTGCATGGCACTGGAAGTAAGATTAGATGATGCTGTTAATCCCTTCATGATCTTAAAAAGAAAGAAAGGAATGTATTATGCTTCGATACAATTCCATATCTCTGTGTAGGGACTGTGAAGCAAGTTCCAATGTAAAAGCTAAATGAGATGGCAGCCTGCCTTAAATAGTCTGTTTTTAAAAAATCAAGTAAGAATACATAGAGGGATTTTTTTAGATGTTAGGAGCCCTGTTGAGAGAATGTTATGGTGGGCATGCTAGCATAATAAATTATATAGTTTTTATTGCTGTAAAGCATTCTGAGTTGTGCATTTGCACTATAAGGGTGGGATTTAAGTGTAAACATAAATGAAAAAAAATGTCTGTAGCTTGTTGAAAATTGTGTGCTATAACCTGTGTTTATAAACATAAGCAAGACAAAATTCCTTCAGTGGATTCTCTTGGTTGTGAAGAAAACTGAACCTGCTGATCCAATATTAGAAAAGGCAGTGGTGCCATCACTGCAAGACATTGGCGGGCCCCTACTTAGCAGATCTCAGAACTACATTAAACCAGCATCAGAGTGCAAAGTTAAAGCAATGCAAAAGCCTTGTGATGCAAGAATGTTTGGGCTATTCTATTCACTTAAAGTCTAAAAGAGGAAAATAAACAAGCTTCCTTCAGGAGGGCATTCCACAACCTTGGCATTGCTATTGAAAAGGCCCCGTTTTCTGATGAGCTTTGTCTCTGAAGGGTTGGAAGACTCATGTGGGAGAAGATATTCTTTCAAATAATCTGGTTCCAAACCATTTAGAGATTTATAGGTAATCATCAGTCCCTTACATTGGGGCCAGAAGTGACTTGGAAGCTAATGAAACTCCTGGAACAATGGAGCTTACTGGTTTCATGAAGCTGGTTGTAGCCAACATCTTGGCTACTTCATTTTACATAGGCTGGATTTTCTGAACTCTTTTCAAGGGCAGCCCCACATAAAACACATTGTTACTATCCTGGGAGACAGTGGAGGCAGGAGGAGTATGTGTGGAATCATTTGACTCTCCAGCAGCCTGACCAGTCTCTCCCTTCTCCTGCACCTTTCCTTCACTCTGCATTCCTGCCTCAAACTCTCATCTCCTGGCTGTTTACAGATTCCCCCAGTTCACTGATTCCTTCTTCAAAGTCAGTCTCCAACCACGCTTCTCCTGGTGCCCACACATCAGTATCCAGCCAGCACTCCTCAGTGTCCAGCCAGTTCCTGAAAAGAACCATGGCAACTAGTTGCACACCATTGCCAACCTGAATATGCCTGTGATTGCCAGCCTTTTCCTCCAAATCTGGCTGAAGACCATTTTTGTCCATCACTTCCCACAACACAGATGCGAACGTATTGCGTCTATAGGATTTCTGAATATTTGAAACCAGCATGTTTCATATATCGCAGATATGGCAGCTGTCGTCTTGATCAGCTGTTGGTACTCTTGACATTAGCCATATTTTCATAAACTGTTTTTTGCTAATAAGAGGTGTGCACACAATGACAAACCACCCTTCTGCTATTTTGCATGTACAATATGTTGTCAGTAAATTACAATTCAATTTCCATTTAGATTTAACTGTTGTAGACTTTCAGACAGATAATTTGTCAAGAAAACCAAATCAAGAGCATAAAGGGAGGATCTGGTAATAGTATATTTCATTTCTTCAATGTTTTCAGGATGATTAAGAGGCGTGATATCCTCAACCCCTGAATTTTTTTTTTATTTAAAGAAAAGTAATACTACTACTATATTTTTCTTGCCACTCATGCAGTCATATGGTAACAAGCTTGTCAGGATGAGGGATAGAACATTCAGGCGTGGCAGTTTTTACAAGCCTATAGTGTGTACTGCGGCGATAGCATTTGCAAAAATGCCACATTCATTGTATATTTCATGCTTCAGACTCCATTGAGAAAATGAACCTGCAGTTATAGAATTTAAAAGATGTGAAGTGAAGTCAATCTCATGTGTAAATCTAGTAGAAATGTTTTGTTCACTCACTTTCAATATATTCCATCGTGAGAATCAGCAGAAATACTTCACTTAAAGGAGTCTCGGTTCTGCTGTTTAATGAAGACTGTCAATGACGCTTACAGACTGAATGTGCTTGTGTTACTAATTGTTTTGAATTAAGTTCTCCTGATTTTTTTTTAACTCTCCAAAACTGAAGAGTTGACTTGGTTTAGAATGTGAAGCTCATCAGTGCTGGGAGACTACAACTATTCCATCACATCCCAGCTAATGGGAGATAAGAGAGTGCAAGCTAGCTGTGCCCATGTGTGAAGAAAGCTGTAATCTGGGGCAAAGTTAGGGAGATTTAGAACAGAGAAGCAGAGAGAGGTGCAGGTTCTTCCTTCAGGAACAGTTAGAAATTGGCTGGGTGCCAGACAAACAGATGGATATGTTAAAGAGATGATGATAATGCCCCCTTTGACTTGCTCCTAGTTTGGGTGCAGGATTTTGGACAGGATGCAACTGTGACCAGCCTCTTTGAAGTGGGGGGTGGGCAGGGAATACATAGAAAACCACTGCAGCCTCTTAAACTACTAGGGGGTCTAGGTTAATTGTGTGCAATGACTGTAGCACTAGAGTCAGGCAAATTTCAACCTACTGAAACCAATGGACTTAAATACACTTTATGTTGGAGTGCATCCATGGCACTGAATTGTGCCATCTGTGACCCTTCTCTCCTGTCTGAATTATTAGCACAGGGATCTACAGAGTTCTCATATGCCTGACATGATGTTAGTCTGCAGATTTAGCAGGCCTGACACTTGCAAGCCTCTCCATCTGGGAACACCTTTACAGTAGCTATTAGTCATTTCTGTCCTGTCAAAAGTACTATCTTGCTTGAGTAGAAATAAAGCTGTTAGGGTCGGAAATTTTTGGAGTTGCAATCTGGTTTCAGTATCTAATTCAGAGATTTCCTGTGTCCTGATTTACAGTGACTTTGATCAGGAATGAATTGGCATAAAGGCTGATCTCACTTTGAAGATTCTACTAGGCCAAGGGCAAGATACATCAAGGGGATGCAGAGACTATAATGTGCTGCAGCTTTGAGATCAGTGAAGGGTTTGAGTAACCAGGAACTTTCAGTTTACTAATGTCACCAGCAAAAAAACAGGAATAAAATTCCATGACACAATTATGGTGAAACCAAGGTAATTTTCTTGCATAAGAGTGGAAGTAAAGAAAAAAAGGGTATTAATTGTTAATTTATTCTTCCAGTATATTTTAAATTATATTTTCTAACCTGAAATTCACTGTTAAAGTACATAGAGATGTATCTCTGTAAGGAATCATACATTCCGTCTGTGACTTTTGTGAATTAAAAGCATACATGATTCTATAAGGTAAAGGTAAAGGGACCCCTGACCATTAGGTCCAGTCGTGGCTGACTCTGGGGTTGCGGTGCTCATCTTGCTTTATTGGCTGAGGGAGCTGGTGTGCAGCTTCCAGGTCATGTGGCCAGCATGACTAAGCCGCTTCTGGCGAACCAGAGCAGCTCACAGAAACACCGTTTACCTTCCTGCCGGAGCGGTACATATTTATCTACTTGCACTTTGACGTGCTTTCGGACTGCTAGGTTGGCAGGATTCTATAGGAGTTAATAAAATCAATGGAAAGATGTAAACGAAAACTTTATTTTGCACTTTTACCTCCAAAACTCCAATAGGCTATTGACACACATTGTGATTCTAAGCAGGAAGTGTGTGATAGAATGCATCAGTCCAGTGATGCATCATGTTGTTCAATAAATATGCTAATAATCTCCTTTAGGCATATTTAGAATATCAGAAAATTCTCTTCTTGGAGCTTACATGTTTTCACAGCAATCATCTGTAAATACATTAAATTACAGTAATGCTTTAAATGTTTCTGTATTAATCTTGTTAAATCATATATCAGCCTGTAGTTCAATAATTCAAGAAGCAAAGTAGTTACTTATCTTAAATTGCCAGCTGAGGCTTTCGGATTTTATTTGTTTGTATCTCAAGTAGAGAAAGTATTGGGCAGGATTTTTGAACAGAGGACTGGGCTATGAAAGAAAGTTAACAGGGGAATAAAATTATGAACACATGCAGGCAGTACCACTTCCCTTTTACACTGTCAATGATAGTCAAATAGCTGTGGCTCCATAACTATATATGCTGGGGATTTTCAGAGCAGCATAGGGAAATGATATTGAAATCCTCTTGAATGTCATGAGTATTGGGGGATCTAATATTTTCTGCTCTTGATTTCTATTGCATTCCAAGCAGTTTTCCACAGGTTGCTCTTGGCTCAGAAGAAAGCAGACTCTTCTGTTCTTAACTTGGCAATGAAGTCTTCTCCAAATTAGGTCCATGATAGGAAGCAGAGATGTATCTGAGTTAGGTGGGTCAGGTCCCCCAGCAGAGTCCATTGCAGGCTTAGGGGCCCCCTCCCCAATACAACAGAATGTTAAGGAGTCCATACAGCCAGGCTGAGGCAGAATTCAATCTAGTGGCAGCACGCATAAACAGGATTCCTGGGGTCAGCAGCTGAAGAGATCAGTTCAAAAGTTGGGGGAAGCTAAAGAAGTCAGGCTCATGGAGTTGAATGTTCCAGTGCCTGGCAGGCTTCAACTGCAGCCTGATGTAGCCTGGTCACCCATACCATGCCCAAGTCGATGCTTGAATCTGCTCTTAAGACTCCTTTCTTCTGAGGCATCTCATTAGTCTCAAGGAGACCTTTGAAGTACAGGTTGTGCGGTGACCTTGGCCTCTCAGGATTGCACTCCATTGTCAACCAGCAGCCTGGGCTTGGACCTTCCGGTGCTGATACTTTCAAAGCCTGGAGAGTGACTTTGCCATTCCTCTTACTTTGCCAGAGGGTCCTTTTTCAGATGTGGGTCATAAAACTACTCAAGGGGTTCTCCAGGCATCTCCTGGGTATAGACCTAGGGAAATCCCTCCCAGCCTTTAAATACTGATTGGGGTGTTCTTGTCTTCTCACCCAGGTGCATAGGAACATAAAAAGCTGAATAAAAAAACCTGTTGGCCGATCTAGTTCTGTTTTGTCTACGCTTACTGGCAGTAGCTCCCCAGGATTTTGGATGAGGTTCTCTCCCAGACCTACCTGGAAAATGGATGTCAGGGATTGAACCTCAGACCTACTGAGCAATGACCCTTCCCCAGGTCCTGATCAGCAGATTCTTAATCCGAGGTCAGTCCAGCCCAGATTGACGCTACCTCAGGATGCAATTTCTGAAATGTCAACAGAGATTCCAGCTGCTTTTCTTTTCTCCTTTTCCAGCTAAAATCTCCAAATGCTTCAATTTTCTTGACCAGCTTCTGTTCTTGTACTGGGGAATAATGACATCAAATTTATATGCACTCATCCCCTGTTTAGCAAACCACTACTGGCATCTGAGTTTGCTCCCTATGTCTTTCTGACTCACCGCAAAAAGACAAAATCTAAGAGATTGTTCTGTTCATTGTTCCTCCCTCTAGGGAAGAAGCCAGCAGTTCTCTGGTTTCAGTCTGCCTACTTGCTTGGACAGAACTTCCACTTGTCCTAGTGAGTGAATTTTACAAGCCTTGTGGCTAGAAATGTCAAGTGCTATGAGAGCAGAAAATTGCTTTGGACTGAAAGTAGCATTTGTGTGAGGGGCTTAGGCTGAAGGAACATTGTATAGCAGTGTGGAAGAAGGAAACAAGAAATGCTATCCTTTATGTGTGTCTTTTCACTTGCTTGCTGTTGTCCCTAAATAATTTTGTGAGCTGAGCTAGTGGCTGTAGATTTTCCTTGGACCTAAACATGTCTTACTTGGCAGGTGAATTACACGTTGTACACTTTCAAATATGATTTAATTTTAGTGCTAGGGATTGGTGGGGGTTGGGGTGGGGGTTGGGGAGTCTGCTTGGCAGTAGACTTTAAAATGGTCTGCAGCCAAGACAACATGAAGTAAGGTGTTCAGTCTGCAAAGAAGTCACCGTGAACAGTGAACAATGATGATTTTAGTCTTTGTGGCCACTTGTAGAATGTCCTACCTAGGGAGACTTGCCTGGCAAGAACTGTGATTAGATTCCCATATCAGACAAAAAAATTCTATTTGTCCAGGCTTTTAACATTTACTATCAATTAATTGTATAAAGATTTTATCTGCTTTGCTGAAATTCTAGGTTGAATTTTTTTATGCTGCTGTTCTTCTCTGTTCAGACATTTTCTAACATTTTATATTGACGTTTTACTATTCTGGCTGTATGTTTCCCTGATAGATTTTTTTTTTTAATGGCAGCCTAATCCTTTTTTAAAAGAATAAAATGAATATGTGTGGTTGCTTCATTTTCACCAAACAAGTGGTTCAAGTCCTCACTGAGAAGCACAAATAGGAATGCCAGGAATGCCAAGAAACACTCAGTAAAGTAAAGTAAAGTAAAGTAAAGTAAAATATTAATATTAATAATGATAATGATAATGATAATAATAACAACAACAATTGCTTCTACAGTGGTACCTCGGGTTACAGACGCTTCAGGTTAGACTCTGTTAACCCAGAAATAGTACCTCAGGTTAAGAACTTTGCTTCAGGATGAGAACAGAAATCGTGTGGTAGTGTCAATGGGAGGCCCCATTAGCTAAAGTGGTGTCTCAGGTTAAGAACAGTTTCAGGTTAAGAACGGACCTCCAGAATGAATTAAGTTCATAACCCGAGGTGCCACTGTATTTCAATACGGATGGTACATAGTAGTAGTCATAGTGGTGGTGGTGGTAGTAGTAATGAAATGATAACCTTGAGTTCAAACTATTTGCTCTGTTAAATATCAATTGAAATATTATTCAACTTCCACAAAGGTAAAGAAGTATGAATGAATATGAAGAGCACAGGATTTATTCCTTTCGTTGCTGGATTCTTGGTACATTTGAATAGGGAATGCAGAGTGTGTAGCTCCCATGCATTCATTGCCCCACTTCTCACCAACAGAGTTGCAGATGGTTTGATGCACACAGTTTTTCCCTTGCTGAGAGCCACAGAGCTCCATGTTATTCCTGGCTTCAGCTGGGATGGTGTGTGGCAGCTCCTGAACAGGACCAGTCAAAGGATGTTTGTATTGATCACACACTCCTCAAGCAGCTCTGCCATTTGGAGAGGAGCCTGCAAGCCCTAATTTGCACAGTGGCCCACAGTGACTTCAAGGGACTAGAAGGGAATCCATTGTTTAGTCTGTTACATGGCCAAATAATTGCCATCACATTTTATGCTGAAAAAGGGGTGAAAAACTCACATTTAGAGTTGTTTATTTTAAAAATCATTTCTACACTGCCATATAAAATATCAAAGTGGTATACTCTATCAAACATAAAACATGATTTAAACCTTTTTTTATATAAAAAAAGATAATCATTCAGGTGACTGGCTAATAAAAAAATAAACAGCTGCAAAGGCGTATCAGCACAAAAAGTATTTAAGAAACACTTGAAAGTTAAAAGCAAGGGTGTTTGCCAAATCTCTGCTTAGCTGCCTCAGTTCTACAGCTATCTGTTGGTGGGAAACAAGAATGCATAGTGGGATGCTAGCAGATGGTAGCTGTTTAAGAAACAATGACCACAAAATCCTTTGTAAATATAATTTTTGCAGATGTTTCTCAGAGTGTGGCAGTTGTTCCTGTTTGCAGACTTCAGACAAATTTGTGCCTGAATCAAGGATCTGTCCCTTCCCCCCCAATAAATCTATGTTTCTAGTATATATGAAAATGTATCCTGCCAAGAGCTTGATATGTTTCATTGTAGACAATTAAGATTACAAATAGTCAGCGGTGTCATTAGGCACACACAAACAGCTGTGTTAGACATCCCTTGCAGGGGTGATGCTTCACTAACAGCAGATGGAATGGCTTTTCATTTATTTCAGTTTTCCTTTCCCTTGCCACTGACAGGCATGTTATATACAGGTGGTGCTGTAAGATAGACATAGGTGGAACAAACACCACGGAGATGGAAGTGGGCCAAAGCAGTGGTTGGATTCTGCATAGTATACTCAAGTGTGGCAGTTTAAAGTCTAGCAGATTTATTGCAGTATAAGCATAAGCTTCTATATGGGATGTGGGTGGTGCTGTGAGTTAAACCACAGAGCCTAGGACTTGCCGATCAGAAGGTTGGTGGTTCGAATCCCCGCGACGGGGTGAGCTCCCGTTGCTTGGTCCCTGCTCCTGCCAACCTAGCAGTTCGAAAGCACGTCAAAGTGCAAGTAGATAAATAGGTACCGCTCCAGCGGGAAGGTAAACAGTGTTTCCGTGTGCTGCTCTGGTTAGCCAGAAGCAGCCTAGTCATGCTGGCCACATGACCCGGAAGCTGTACGCCGGCTCCCTCGGCCAATAAAGCGGGATGAGCGCCGCAACCCCAGAGTCGGCCACGACTGGACCTAATGGTCAGGGGTCCCTTTACCTTTACCTTTAAGCTTCTACAGCTAGAGGCAGAAGTTGCATCCTGTAAAAAGAATGGAAATTCTGACTTTAAAGTTCTGCAAGACTGTGGTGTGTTTTTTCCCTCTGCAGCAGATTAACATGACTATTCAGTGTTACATGGGTGTTGCACAGAACATGAATGACTATTCTAGGCCTGAGATTGTTTAAGGAGCTGTCTTGCTTTCAAGGTGGTAAGACATGGAAGCTGCATACTTCTGGGGATGTCCCACAGCCCAGAATTTTACTTGGCTAGACAGTCCTTGTTAAGTTCCCTTTGTCTGCTCTTGTAACAGTCTGTTATAGGCTGCTTACACACTGTATCTTTAAAGCACATTATTCCACTCAAAGAATTCTGAAAACTGTAGTTTGTTATGGGTGTCGTAAGCATTAAAACTCTGTGAGGGGCAAACTACAGTGCCCAGAATTCTTTGAGGAAAGAATGTGCTTTGAATATGTCCTTTTCTGCTCATGAGTCAGAAAAAGCACGAGCCTAGATTCAGATGCAAATATAGTGGTACCTCGGGTTACAAACACCTCGGGTTATAGACTCTGCTAACCCAGAAGTAGTACCTCGGGTTAAGAACTTTACCTCAGGATGAGAACAGAAATCGTGTGGCAGCGGCGGCAGCATGACGGCAGTGGGAGGCCCCATTAGCTAAAGTGGTACCTCGGGTTACGAATGGTTTCAGGTTAAGAGCAGACCTCCAGAATGAATTAAGTTCATAACCAGAGGTACCACTGTAATGGTTTAGCTCCGGGTAGTGCAGCTGAGGGATCCTGGAAGTCTGAGGTGGAATCTACACACATATAAAAAACACTGTGAAAATGCTTTTTAAAAGATGTTTTGAAAAATACATTGAATTTGACATAGCTCACCATTGTCATCTCATGTCACAGTTGTATATTGCACTTTACAACACATTTAAAACATTTTATTTGCAGTTGTATAGCTGAGTCCTGAAGGAGCAAAGTGGCCATGATTTCTGCATTGAGTACCTGCCTTCTTTATGCTTTGCATTACATGTGAAATGGGTCTGTGTCTAATCAATGGTTTGTTTGTTGCAATCTTGCCTGATCCAGCTATCACAGTTCTGTCCTGAGCGCTGACCACAGTGAGAGTTATACTGCAAATTGATTTCAGTGGTTCATTCAAAGTAAGATCAAGGTCTGAACCAGCATCTTTGTGTGTATGCTATGCTTATCCATCAGACTCCAAATGGGATCTCTAGCTTGGGAATCTAAGAGGAGGAATTCTTAATAGCCTGGTTCACCTGCCTCTTGGTCTAATAAACTATGGTTGCTAGAAGTAGAAATTAGCTATGAATTTAAGCACTTCCTCACTCCCTTACACTGGATTTCTGAAGAGACTTCCTAGTTTACTAAGCCACAGTTTCCTGTGAAGTCTCAACCAGAAAACTAGTTTGAGTCTCCTCTGCAACCCATAATTAGGAGCTAAAATTTTGCCCTAGTTAATAGGTAGCTCTTAATCCATAGTATCCCTCTTTGGATGCCAAAGTAAACCAGTTTAACAAACTAGGTTATTCTTTATACAGCTGGGCACATGAAAGGAGGAAGGAAGGGGAGGAAGGTGCACTTTAGTGCTTGCTGCACATTTCCAGGCCAGAAGTTCATAGTTTTCTGGGTGGTGAATCACCTTTACCAGGCCAAAGAACATTATGGCTCATGGTAGTACAATCAGAATGTTAAGAGTGGAAACATTTCTAGTTATATGTGAGTTACAATGCACCTCAAATTCTTAATAATAATAATGATAATGATAATAATAGCAATTGTATTTGTGGAGATAGTGGAAAGAATTCCCTTTATTAAATCTCTCTGTGTGCTTGAATATGTTAAGATAAGCTCAACATAGTTTTCATGAAGAATTTGAGTGCTTTATAATTCAGAAATCTTAAACTGTATTGATTATGCAGAAATTTGTTATTTTAGATTTATTTTGCTGCTATCCAGGCTTCAAGATTTTTGTATCAAGGATTAAAGACAATGTTTTTCACATAGCCTTTCCATAATACTGTGAAAAGGGTATTTAAAGGGGGAAAGGTTCACCACGTGCACAGTTTAATGCTCTATGGAAAAAGTTATATGCACTGGGCCTTTGTAAATATGCTATTAGTGTATGTATTGCTAAATTGAATTTCGGCATGCTTTCCCCTTGAAAAGCCATCTTAAAGCACTTTGAGTATTTACTTTCTGTCATATCTTGGACCACACTTAAACAATTATTTAATTATTTCATTTGTAGCTCACTTACTTTCTATGGATCTTGAAGTGGTTTACAATAAGAAAAATCCAAATTAAAAGAAATACATAGACATAGATATACAATAAGCACAATTTCAGAATATTGGTGGTGCCAAGACGTGCTCCTGAGTGCGTGCAGAGTATGTTCATCCTCCAGGTCTGGAGGCAGCTGTGGGACCAGTTGCAGGGTATTTATATTTTTCAAACTATAGTCCAGCCCCCACAAGGTCTAAGGGACAATGGACCGGCCCCCTGATGAAAAAGTTTGCTAATCCCTGATTTAGACAATATGAATGTGGTATATAACCAGTGGCACTGAACAACCCCACGCCATGACAAATAACAGACATCAACCCTAGTAAGTAATTACAGCAAATGAGCAGAGAGAGATGTGGTAATAGACACAAGACAAATATTGTCACCCCAACATGATGATCCCAAAGGTCACTGTGAGCTCAATCCTTATAGTTGAGAGCTGCAGGTGGAGCACCCCTGTACTCTGGCTTTTCAGCATGAGGTAGGCTGAAATAAATACTGGTGTGGGAGGGAGTGGAAGGAGACAGATGCTCATGTAGCAGATCCAGCTGAACACATTTCCTTCCCCTTCTGCCCCTCCCTGCCCTCCAGACAACATGAGGTACTTGGGGTCAGTTTAGATCTGCAAGCAACTTCATAATGTTCAGGAGCAGATTGGAGATGCTGAACCATGTTCTTTTTCCTATCTTCCCAGAAGAATCTTAAAAGGTTTAATACTCTAGTCTTCCTCTCACAAGGATATAAGTCATTTTGGTAAGGATTTTGGTACATCTGTTTTCTTCTCCAGAGGTTCTTTTGCACAACTAATTTTTTCAGATGGTTCCAGCTTGAGGGGCACAGCTTGCTAAAGGAGTAAGTGGAACCAAATATCCCCAAAACAGTTATAATTTATATATTGTTCTTCTTCTGCTGCTGCTGTCTTTGTCTTTAAAATTTAGAAAGCTTGAAAAAATGGAATGTGCAATTGTATCTCCTTATGGATAATAATCCAATGTCTACTTAATATAGAAGAGACTAGTGGCAGTGCTTTTGAAATGGAAATGAGAGAACTCATATACACCAAGGAAATGAAATGGGGAAGAATTTAAACCAGGCTTCCACATCCTGGTGCCCTTCTGGTGTTTGGGACTTCAAAACATCTGGAGCTGGAAATATTGTGTGGGGCTAATGAGAGTTGTAATTCAAAAAGTCTGGAAGGCAGCAGGTAACAAATGGTTAATATATACAAAGGAAACCATAAAGTCAGAAAACAGTAATGGTGGGTGATTTTAATTAACCCATTTTGAGTGAGTTCAAATTTCCTCACATCAAGCTGTTCTCTTGCAAGGAAGCCCGAAACAAAAACATCTTGATTTTCTTTTAAGTACAGATTAAGATGTAGTTCAAGGGGTAATTGTGCAGGAACCACTTGGTAGCAGTAGCCCAGAATAATTTTAAGTAATCATGGTTACTGAAGGAGTACATCTGTCATAAAGCCACTTTCAAACAGGGAGGGAAGTTGACCACATGCCCAGTTTATATAGTTAATGTTGAGCCATTTCTCTCTGATTTGTACTCCATCGCTCACCAACACTGCATCCCAACTTTTCAATTTGCCATTTGTGAGCCAAGGGAGAATAGATATTTATTCCAGTTTTCTCCCCTTCTCCAGCATTTTATTTTCCCCAGCTGTGGAATAAGGCTGGAAAAAATTAGAATGCAATAAAGGGAGCAGATTAGAGTTCACACACTCCACTTTCTTTTGTTTTCCACTGTAGTGACAGCAGCTGGCCAAAGGTGAAGCATAAGCCATTGCTACTAGCAGGGGGAATTAAGTATTGGCAGAGTTGCATGAAGGTTAGGAAGGATTTGAGATGTAACTAACCAAAGATATGAAAACCAATTAGGATTAAAGGAAAGAACGAAGCACTTTTGAATCAGAAACTCTTCCAGAGGGTTGATTTGCTATTTATGCAACTGGGATATAAAAAGATCATTCATGAATGATGCATGTATTATAGCAGATGGTTGTTTACATGGCTGGATCATTTGGGTTGATTCCACAGCCAAGAAGTAAAGTATTGCCCATGTGGGGGCCCTTAGATTTTGTTGGACTCCATCTCCCATCAGCCCTAGCCAGCATACCCAATGATCAGGGAAGATGAGAGTTGTAGTGTCTGGAAGGCATCACCCTGACCACGCCAAAAAATGGTAAACCAAACAGCACTGAGAATACTGTTTGGACCTAGTGGTGCTTAGATCTCAAGTAAGGTTTCTGGGAAAGATCATGTCTGATAGAATGCAGAGCCACCTCCATTCAGTGTAGAAATACTGGACTAGGTGGACCAGTGGGGAGGCTGGGGAGGCAGGAAAGGCGCCAATACTGGGACAAAAAAGAAAATCCCACCTAAGAGCACTGAATTAATGCACTTACAGCCGGGGTAGGGAGTCTGTGTCCTGCCAAGTGTTGCTGGATTTGCCATCATCCCTGACCATCACCCATACTGGCTGATGGGAGTCCAACAACATCTGGAGGGACACCGATATCCTGCCCCTGACATAGTCTTCCTTTCCTGGCTCCTAGATAGGCCAGTAATTTTGCTCCATATAAAGCAGATGCCTAGGTCCAAATGTTGCTTTTGCAACATTTTCTATAAACAACCTGCTGTCCCGCTTTGCAAATTTAGACTTTGGGGGCGTACACCCATCATTAGCCTTTGTTTGACACAAGCAGGCGCAAACGTACTTGTAATACTTTTGAATATGGTATCAGGAATTGAAATGGTAGAGTTCTTTCACCATGCTGTATGGTTGGGATGACACTTTGGTCAGGCATGGACCAATCTTCCATTATCCATTTTTTTAAAATATATGCACACTATGTCTTCTGAAATTCCCAAACACGTTGATAGGCAGTAAAATACCTGGAAACATATTTAGGTGAAAAATGTAATACTAAAACAAAATAAAACAACTAGGAAGTTTATGGAACTATAATCTATAAATACTAGGAGAAACAAATGAATACTATATCTGATCACCTGCATTGAACACCCTTCTCAGTATTGCTTTGGAAATTTTATGTCAGTTTCTGAGGTTCAGAACAGAAAAATCTAGCAGTTGCAATCTCAGTCATGCAGAATAGTCCATTATGGAACTGAAGAGCCTTAAAGGAGACATTGCAGAGTAGTTTAAAGCCAACAGAACTATAGGGAGTTGACCTACTGATGGTACTCCCTGTGCAGAGCTAGCTCTGTAAACTTGAACAGGTTGTAAATCTGCTTCCCTGGCTGATATATGGCATGTTCTAGGGAAGGGGTTGAACTCAAGAGCAAGTTTTGTATTCTTTATCAACTTGCAATGTTGTTTAGGGTAAACACTATTTCAGGTATAGGCAAACTTGATGCTCCAGATGTTTTGGGACTACAATTCTCATCATCCCTGACCACTGGTCCTGTTAGCTAGGGATCATGAGAGTTGTAGTCCCAAAACATCTGGAGGGCCGAGTTTGCCTATGTCTGCATTATTTCATACTTGAAAACCATATGCATTGTGATAAGGATGGATGGATAATAAGTTCAACAGGTGTGAATCATTCAAGACTTCCAAAATTACACACAGAGATATTTCACTGCAGAATAGTAATGTGTGATGTGTTTTCTTAGAGTCCTTTGTTCTATAGTAGCCCATTCTCAGCTGGTAAGAGGATACTGATTCATTTTTAATACACAGTAGGCATCCATACTACTGTGGTGTGATGTGAAATTTGGCAAGCACAAGCATAACAATGAGATTGTTTAGTAAGTTGGCATTATGCAAAAGCAGTGCCTGCTATGAAACCGCCGTATTTTCCATGCATAGATTATTACAGAAATCACTTTAATAAGTTTAAAAAGCATGATCATTATATAAATACTGAGTAGTAGGGCTTTGGAGTTCAATTCAGATGCCACTAAAGCAAGGGTAAGGTAGCTGAACTATGATCTAGTGTCATGTCTGAATTGGCAAGCCATGGTTTGTGAAACAAAAGTACAAACTATAGTTTAAAGTGGGTTTGCTAGCCACAGTTTGAGCTAGCTGTGGTTTGGTGTGATATTTGAATCGTGAAACCGTAGTTATAGCTATTGCTCAACCTCTAGGGCTTGCAGTGCTAGGAAGATGAAAAATAAAAGCAAACAAATAACTCTAAACCAAGGTTTGCCTGTACATCTAGAAGCTCAAACTGTGCTTTGAATTCTGGATGGTGCACAAAGCAATCCTGTGAGTTGTTTTCATCCATGCAGAAAAAAGCAAAAGTTATCAGACCGAGTTATGGATGAGTTTACATTGGATTGTGAATATAAGATGAACTGTATCTCACTAACAAGGATAGTATTTAAAATGTGTTGCAGTTGAGAGAAATTGGGTATGTACTGTAGCAGTGTGGGAGAGAGCCTTCTTGGTATCAGGATGAGCAATGAAGCTTGTATGGAGGAGGACTACACGTGCAGTTCAGTATTTGTGCAGGCCTTCTTTGCACTACTGCGGAATATGCAGGCACGAAGGTGATACGGTCCACAAGTTTGTGTGACTAGTGAGTGTGATCCCGCTACCTTTCTGACATATTCACTGGGGTGGGTGTGTGAGTGGACAGAGCTGAAATGATATATTGATCAGGACAAAGGTGATACCCTTAGTATCATTCCTTCTGTTAATCTGCTGTTGGCAGCAAGCTGTAAGAATGCGTTTTGTTCTAGACTTATTTCTGTTAGGCTGTTTTCTTCCCATTTGGCAAACTTCTGCATTCTGGCAGGAGTCAGACCCCCTCAAAAACGCTATGAATTATTGTTTCTTTGCCATAATTTCACAGAAATTGTTGCCCAGACAATGGGTAAGATGTTTTTTATGCATTTCACCTTTCTGGCCTCTCCTTTCTCTCTTACGAGAATCCCACTGCTCTGCTTTGACTGTGGTTTTGTGTTACATCAGCATTAGTGGTAACCACAGTTAATGCTAATGAAGTTCCCTCTTTACTGTGGAAGCAGCATCAAATCCTGCCCCAAAATCTTGGTTGAGAAGGAATCCTGCTGTGACCAATTTTGTGTAAACCCCATTGAATACTTTCAGAGAGTGGCAGGATATAAACTCAAGATATTGCCCAGTAGTAATATTCTTAAGTCCCATCTGCACAACACATTTAAAGCATATTTATATTACTTTAAACAGTCATGGCTTCATGTAAAGAATCCTGGGAACTTTAATTTGCTAAGGGTGGCAAGAGTTGTCAGGGCACCCCATTCCTGTCACAGAGCTGCAATTCCCAGAGTACCCTGTGATGAAGGATTGGCTGATAAACCACTCTGAGATTAGCTGCCTGAGGGGAATTAGGGTTTCCTAGTCGTTCTCAGCACCCTTAACAGTTCCTAAGATTCCTTGGATGAAACCAGTACTACTTAAAATGGCACGATACTGCTTTAAATGTGTAGTGCAGGTGGGGCCTTAGTTTCAGCTCTCTGGTTGTTAAAGCTGATATAGTACATATATTTTATGCAATAGATGTTGCTTGTCAGCCCTATGCCTTGTAGTGGATACTCTGTATAACCACAGGATGAAGTTAAACCCACTGATTTGGATGGCTTTAAAGGGGGATTTGATCAATTCATGGAGCTGAAGGCTATCAGTGGTTGCTAGTCATGAAGATTGTATTACCTCTAGTATCAGAGGCAGTGTGGCTTTGGTGGGAAACATGAGTAAGGAGAATTCTGTTGTTGCATTCCAGCCCTCCTGGTGGGCTTCTGCCACTCTGTAAACATGCTGCTGGGCCTTGGTCTGATGCAGCAGAACTCTGGTTTGTTTGGTTTGGTTTGGTTTGTTTTATTTAATTTATTTATTAAAATGGGTTTCATGCCTGATTGTAGTAAAACTTCTATGTAGTTTATATGGTATAAGATTCTTAACATACTCAGGAGAGTATGTGTCTATCTTCTGTTACCACAGTGTCCTGACATACCTGTGTTTACTGAAAGAGATCTGAAGAACAAGCAGCACACACTCATCTGACCTTAGGAAAGCATCAAGCGCCAGCTATTTAAATTAACTGTTTGGAAGGGTTTACACATGTGCCTAATAGCACTGCTGAACTGTTTATCAGTTTCTGAAATTCTGGTAAAAACACCACAACCCATTGCTGAATGTCTCCTGCGGGGTGTGTGTGTGCACTGTGCAATAGGTTTTTCTTACTTAGAAAATAACTTTGCAACAGTCCCCAAGGGTGTACAGCAACTGGCATCTAATAAACTCCTTGTAACATTTTCTCTCCGCAAAACGAAATGCTAGGAATAAAAGGTTTTGAAAATCCTTTGGTGCTTATTTTAGTGTCTTTTGCCAGTGTGTGTCAGAATTACAAACAATACAAATAAAATATGCATTTGAGGGGTAGCCAGCATGGTGCCCCCTGAATGTCTTTGGACTTCAGCTCCCAACTGGCATAGCAAATGGCCGGGGATGATGAGAGTTGCAGTCCAACAGTATCTGGAGGGCAGCAAGTTGGCTTTCCCTGAATGTAATCAGACTTGAATACATCACTGAAATGGTAAATACTTGCCTGAGAGTAAAGTCTATTGAACTCGGTGGATCTTATTTCTGAATAAGCATGCATGGGATTGCACTATAACAGTAGTAGATTGTCAGTAAGACTATACAGTATATTACAACATAGTGGACTTTGTTTTCCTCTTCCTACCAATAGTACATTGTCATCCCTCAGAACCAGTGAATTGTGCCAGAAAAACTTCTTTCCTGCCCTTTCTGTACAGTTTTTCCCTAGTCCTTATGCTATCCCTTTCCTTTCAACTGTTAGAATATTTGTGAATATTATGAGATCACAATAACTTCCACTAAGCATCTGGATGCTACTCAGTTTTTGTCTGTGATTTCCCAAGAACTAAGATATTGTTGCACTAAACCTTTTCTAAGAGTAGTTTCATAAGGAGCTAAAATGATTATTGTTATAATAATAAAGAAACCTTGCTGTTCTTGGTCAGCATCTGCCCACCGAGGCTCTGGGAAAGTTAGAGTGGGGAAAACTCTCCCACATGACAACTGACCACTTCATCAGCCTCAGCTGGTCATGGGGGGTGTCAGGATGAGGCAGGAAATTTGAAATTGAATGGGCCAATTGTGGCCAACCTTAAAGGTAAAGATGGTATCAGACCTGGGAACACCTGGCTTCAGTCAGGTCCACGGTCAATCCATTTAAACCAACTGTGCTTGGAAACAGCAGCTCATTCAGTCATTGGATGTCCCACCTACCCTTGGCCCTGCCTGAAAGTAAGCAGGCAGTGCATAAGCAAGACCTTGCCATGGAACTAATCTGTCACCATACTCAGGGCCAGGGAGGAATTTGCCTGCAGACTAGGGGCACCTCACCTTTATTGCTGTTCCAGGACAGTCCACTCTGCTCTATCAATAAATTCATCATCTTGCCCAGTAGCTTGAAGTGTGGATAGGTGGACCTCCAGTTGCTGTACCTTCTCTTCCAGCAAGCCAACAAACTTGCACTTGCTGTAGGTGTAGTTTTGCACATTTTCAGGCAGGAAGGCAAAACATGGTACAGGTGTTGCAGGCCACTGCAGCAGCTCCCTCACCATCTCTTGGTCCTATGTACACTGTGAGACAGCACTCTGGACACTTCCCCCCTCCCAAAAATAAACCCCACCAACACGCCCTTGCAAATGCCCCTGTTTACAAGTCCTGGTCATAAGCTCCCAGAGGTTGTAATCAGCGGAGCACACCTTCACCTCTTTTAGGGTGCCAGGAACCACCAGTTCCTGCAGTGAGACACTTGCCACTCCCAAGCCCGCCTCACCAGTCTCCTCTAGCTAACCATAATAAGCCATGACAGGGAAGGATTGAGAGAGCAACTGATCAGTCAAACTGCTGAGTTACAGGACTTTCCTGAGGTCAAGAAAGCACTTCCACTGTTGGATCCTGGCCATGGTATGGTAAAGCATTGTTTAACATTGTTTCAATGGTTTCCTTGGAGGTTTACCATTCAAAAGAAAGAAACAAGAAAAGACAAGATCAAGATGTCCCTGAATGGGGGAAACTGTCCACCCCACCCCCTGTTCAAATGTAATAGCCCTACTCTTGACCACTGAAATATTTGGATCTAGTTCCTGTTTTTATGTTTTGATCATCTTTGGTTTCCTGAAGAAATTTAGATAAGATTACTCTGATAGTAAATACTAACTTGACCTTTGTCAATATTTCAAAGGCAGAAGAGGACATTTGAAAAGTCATGCTTGTAGCCCTCTAAGACAGCAGTTCTATGAACACTTATATAACAGAACGTCCCAGTGAAATCAGTGGGGCTTTACTTTTGAGGAAACTTGCGTAGGATCTGGCTGCAAGCGATTTAACAGGAGGCAGGATTATTGTAATGTACATTTCAAGATTCACCAGCATGCATCTTTCCACACACATTTTCCTTTTGTGTAGTGGTTCTGTTTCCATCACTAAACTTTAGGCATGGGTTATTTTTAAGTCATACCTAAGAGAAGCCATGGCAACCATGGTCAGAATAACCTGAAGTGCATTTTGATGCCACATGCCAATGCACATGTCTGCCAAGGACACATTTTATTTTGTACATTCTATCTACCTTTTTATTTTTATGCTCATGCTTAATTTGGAAAAATAATACTTTTCTCTTCCTTTTTCTACACATTCTTTTTCTATTTTATTATTATTTTTAATTGGGCTGGATTCAACTATCTGGTACCAGTAGCAGAAGCCCACACAAAAGACTTCTGCTAGCTCAATGCAGCTCTCCTCGTCCTCCTGCAGCCCTCCCCCCCCCCGCAATTTTTTGGCTGGGGTGTATATGTCAGAAGATCCCCAGAACAGCACACAGGCAAGCAGAAATACTTGTGCTGTTTTTTATAAAAATGTTTGATGTTTTATTATGTTTATTTATATGCTGTAAGCCACCTAAAGTGGCTGGGGAAACTTAGCCAAATGGGTGGGATATAAATAATAAAATTATCAAAATTATTATTATTAGCACTGCTAGGCTGTAGTCCTAGCACAGTTATCTGGGAGTCAGCCCTATTCAATTTATAAGGATTTGCTTCTGAGTAGACTTAGTTGGGATTGCACTGTTACTTATTACTTGAAATGAAAACAGTGATGAAATGAAATGAGTTGAAAAATCTTCCTGTGTGAGCAAATTTGCAACATAGAAATGTATTTCAAATGTGTTTTATATGATGGTTTTGAAACTGGGAGCTGACAAACTGGTAAGTTTTTGGATGTATCACCTTTAGTCATAGATTTTAAATGGAGAATTCATTCTCAACACCTTTGTGAGATGTGGGTTGAAAGTGAGCTGGAAAACAGTGACTTGCCCAGTGCTACGCTTCAAGTGTGTAGCCTTCAAGCCTAATCTTTCATGTGTGCCATGCTGACACCAACAAAGTCACTCTTGTTAGCCCATTTCTTATGCCACCATGCAGTCATGAAAAGGAGTTGGGAATATTAAACCAGGGCCACAGCTGAAATTCCCATCATTTCTCTTGGAGTCTAGCAATACTCCAAAGGCCACAGGCTCCCCATCCTCTATCAATGCATAAAGCTGCTGGATGCATCAGAATTGCTGCTTTGCAAATACAGTGGAATCTCGAGTTGCGGACGTAATCTGTGACGGAGGCACGTCCACAACTTGCAGCATTCGTAACCTGCAGCGCTACATCTCCCCACACTTGTGACTTGATTTGGTGTTTCTGCGCATGCGCGAGCAGCAAAACCCAGAAGTAACCCTTTCCGGTACTTCTGGGTTTCCCACACTCTTCAACCTGAAAACACGTAAACCGAAGCTTTTGTAACCCGAGGTACCACTGTAGCTTGAGCTCCAAAACAACAGGAAACCCACGGCAAATGGTAATCTTACAATTTGCAGTGAAGGGGATGTAGGCTTTATACAAGGTGATAGGAGCCCAACATTAGCTCCTCGGTGGAACAAGTTTCAGCCTCCTCCTAACTCTCCTCTGGATGATTCCACCGTATTGGATTAAACCAACCCATTCATAGGGGTTACATATATGTACTCAGCAGGCCATGCTCTTAACTTAGATTGCAAAGACTGACCTGGGACTGAGGCATATTGAACTCTGTGGAACTTAACTTCTCAGTCAAAACTCATAGGTTGCAGCTATTACTTCTCAGGGCTGCTTTTTGCAGTTATCATATTTCCACTTTCTTCTTTCTGATCAGCATTTGACGACTTTTGTGAAATCTGCTTCTTTTAAGTCTATTTTCCCCATCTCATTCTTGTTGTGGTTATTGATCTATTCAGTCTTCCTTATCACTCCTTGTGTGTCCTTGGGTTTTGATTCTCTGCTCTTGCTTCTTTCACAGCAGCTCTTTCTTCTCCTCCTTCTGATGATTTTGCCCCTCCTCCACAGCCTGTTCATCCCTCACTTTCCCACCTTCATACACTCCAACAGTCTATGTTAGAGAAACAGAGCAACCTTCACAAAAAACTTGCTGCCGGCATGACTTTATGCACTGTAAATTCACGCTTGTTTCATTTCTGGGCTCTTTCATATGCAAAACAGGCTTATCTTTCATGGGTTTTTCTTCATCTAATCCTTGGGGTATTTTTTTATTCTAATTCCCCATTCCCATTTTTTCCAATTTCTGCTACTCCTTTTCAGTCTTCCTTTCTCCTCATGAATTTGCCTTCTTGGTAAGATAGAATCTATCAGTAATACAATTATGACTCCCTTATCACCTTCTGTTCCTTTATTTTGTCTCTTATGCTCCCTCTGGCTTAATTTTCTTCATTTTACTATGTTATCTTTGGAGATTTAATACCTCCTCCACCATTTAAACCTATTTGCCTTTCCCCCACCCCCTTACCTCCTACCTTTCTTCCTCTTCCTCTTCCTCTGCTCTTTATTTTTTCCTCATTTACTTTATAGATTCCTTTTTCTTCCAGTCTCGCTATATTCCTCCCATATTTTTTGCAAACATTATGCTACCACCGTTGTTGACCTTGTTGATCAATATGGGTGATACGGGCCTCTGAAGGGTTCCCCAACTGCATTCCCTGACAAAGGAACAGCAGGCCTCTAGTTGTCTGGAACTGCTACAGCATGGTGCCCCAAGCCTTGTCACTTGTCCAGAAGGTTGGTTAATGATATCAAAAGCTGCTGACAGGTCCAGGAGAATAAATAGTGCCACAGATCCGCCCCCCCCCCCCCGCAGCCAGGATGGATGCAAACAATTTTATCCTCAAGGAACCTAGCAAAAGTATCACAGCAGGCTACGGAGTGACCTGCTCAGCTTAGTACTAGAATGCAGCAGCAGCAACAACAACAACCCAGCTGGAAAACTGAGGATGAAAGAGAAATAAACATTTTTAATTTCTTTAAGCACCATGCAATAGGTCTTCAAACAGAGTCTAAAGAGTCAGATTTGTCAGATTTCTGGAGAATTCTTCTGCTTGTGCTAAATCGTCATCCATTCAGACTCAGGTCACCACTGAACCATCGTGACACCTGAGTGTTAGAAATGTGACATCATCAAGAAGCTATGGTTGTGAGTCGAGGACCCGCCATCCGCATAGGATTATAATAAGACACAAAGACACATTATTTTAGGTTAATGGGCAAAATTAGGCCACAACTTTTATTGGTTACAGCATGTGAGTAGTATTGGCTTAGGCATTGGATGAAACAGCAATACATGACTCCACCCCGCTCAGCAGGGAGTCATATCAGGATTAGCAGGAACCTGACTGGGAAGTGAGCGCTGCCGTGGCTGTTTAAATGTGGCTAGCCCCGCCCACCAGCCAGCCCTATTGGTCAGCTGGAAGGCTTGGCCATGGCAGCAGAGGCAATCAGGAGCAGGGAGCTGAGTACTGCTGCTGTGGGAAGTTGCTCCCGCTCACAACCCCTTCCCTCTGGGGGGAGGAGAGGCCCTCCCAACTCCCTGTTATACGAATAGATCAAGTCTTCTCTAGGATGGTCAGACCATTTGTGTGTGTGTGTGTGGCCCATCAATAAATGAATACAATTTGGCAAAAAAAGAAATTATTTTCATCATTCCTTCTTATTGCTCACAATTGCCAATAACCATAGTTGGTGGTGCAGTGCTTGCTTACTGGTTCCTCTTGCTGTTGTGGGATTCTTCTTTTGGTTTCTTTAATTTTTCCACGTGTTTCATATTATTAACAACAAACAAACAAACAAACAAACAAACAAACAAACAAACAAACAAAGGTTAAAGAGAGAAAAGGATAGCCAGACCAACTGAATTCATAAATCCATGGGACCCACTGCTTTTGTTGATCAGCAGCAACTCAGTTTCAGGTACCCAAACTATACATGTGCTTTATTTCATCTTCCTAGTTTGTTTGGGAACTTGTTACAATTTGCTTAGACCATTATATACTGTTAAAGGGGAGTAGCTATAATGCACAGTAGCTCTTGCGTGAATACAAAGTTACCTGTTTTTAAGAAGGAAGAAACCTTTTGGCAAGAGCAGTTACTTTGAATACTGTTAAACAGTACCGCCAACCCAGTTCAACCAGAAGTAAATCCCACTATGCTCAATAGGACTTAATCCCAAGTAATTGTGCAAAGGGTTGCAGCCTTAGGGTTTGTTTTTTAAATGATTTTTTTTTTTTTTTTAGTTCAATGGAGTTGCTTTTTCAGGAGTATGGTGAAATCTTTAAAACACAGAGACCATTATTTAGAAAGATAGAGAGACCTTTGTCATCAGCTGAAACCAAATATTTGTGGACTTGTAATGAAAATAATGAAATATGATATTTAAAATCTGTTTATTTGAAGACTGAAACATAGCCTTATATATTATTCATTTTACAAAAATCTCTTCCAGCAGTCAAGCAGCTTAGCATTATATAGATTGCTTGAGCTTGACTTTTACAATAACCTAGAGGTGAGGATGGAGGAAAAACCTGACTGAGTTCTCATTTGAAGGAGAACCTACTTAATCAAAACACAAACACCCCTTCAAAATTTGCATTTCTCTGAATTTTGCAGTGCAATTCTCCAATCAAGTATTGTGTACAAAAGTGCATACACTAGAGTGATGTCAACATAATGAATATATTAGTGAAAAGGACAAAAAAATGTATTATATTAGGAGAAACTGCTTTGCAAAAATGTGTGTATAAGAGTCCTGTATTTTTGCAGGGTAGAAATATTATGAAACTCACAGTTGCCAAGGTAATAAGGGAGGAGAGAAATTTGTAGCAGAGACTCAGTAGTTCAATTCCTGCAACCACTGGTTCTCCTGTGTGTATGGGTTAAGAATGTCCAAGGTTTGCAAGAAATATTTGCAAGAAACAATACAGTTCCATTGTTAGTTGTAACGTATAGTTCCATTGTTAGTGGTGTTTTTGGAGACTTGCATGCCTTGGTATTAGGCTCCCTGTGGAATTTGACATAATAGGAGAATGTTTTGAGTGCATAAACCTATTAATCTAGCACATTTTTACTGCTATTAATATTATAGCAGATCTGGTTGATGGTCTTTTAAAATGTTGAATAATTTTAAATCGGCATTACTCCAGCCTTACACTCAGCACTCATCCTGCCTGACTAGTCCTTGATTATCTCCAGTGCAATGAGGTTTGAAAAACCTTCTTAGCTAATTCCTACATCCATTTTAAAAACCAATGTGAAATTGTATTATAATGCTTCTGCTCACTCATTTATTCACCAGGTTCCACTATTGTTCCTACTACTGAGGTAGATCACTTGTTGTCATCTAGTCCTTTGTATGCTTTACACCCAAAACATTCACTATCTCATATATGGATTTTTACCCCCCCCCCCTTTGGGATGGTCATGGCAGTGATTGCTTGGACTAGTAAGGATTGAAGATGGGTTTGTTATTAAACCAAGCTTGAATGTGCCACGAGACCCATTGTAGAGGAATGGTGTTCTGGACTTTTCTAGGTTCTTTAAAGAATCTGGGTAAGCCTACTGCCCCTCCAACAATTTCCCCAAGCCACTTCCTTTTCTAGAATATGCTGTCAAAATCTGCCCCCCAATTGGATTCACCTCAAGATACAGAGCTACCTTGGGTTACAGATGCTTCAGGTTATAGACTCCACTAACCCAGAAATAGTACCTTGGGTTAAGAACTTTGCTTCAGGATGAGAACAGAAATCGCGCGCTGGTGGCACGGCGGCAGTGGGAGGCCCTATTAGCTAAAGTGGTACCTCAGTTTAAGAACAGTTTCAGGTTAAGAACGGACCTCCAGAACGAATTAAGTTCTTAACCTGAGGTACCACTATATTAGGGACGTGGGTGGTGCTGTGGGTTAAACCACAGAGCCTAGGACTTACTGATCAGAAGGTCGGTGGTTCGAATCCCCGCGATGGGGTGAGCTCCCATTGCTCGATCCCTGCTCCTGCCAACCTAGGAGTTTGAAAGCACGTCAAAGTGCAAGTAGATAAATAGGTACCACTCTGGCAGGAAGGTAAACGGCATTTCCATGCGCTGCTCTGGTTCGCCAGAAGCGGCTTAGTCATGCTGGCCACATGACCAGGAAGCTGTACGCCAGCTCCCTCGGCCAATAAAGCGAGATGAGCGCCGCAACCCTAGAGTCGGTCACGACTGGACCTAATGGTCAGGGGTCCCTTTACCTTTTTACCACTGTACTATTATCAAAGCAATTCATGCCCTTGATGGATAACACAATAAAAATTTGTTGTATCAAGTAGTAAAAGGGATTTAAGGTGCCTACAGAGTTGGCAAGGCATGTGCGTGAAAATCATAAGAAAGTACACACAGTGAAAATGATGCATGCATCTTTAACAACATCCAAGCAAAAGATCATTTGTGTAAAAAGTGATTGTGTCCTTGAATGTCATGATTTTATTTTAATCATGTCTGAACTTGGAACGTGGATTAAATAATGAGATTGGGTTTAGAGATCTGTGAGCCTTTTTGCTAGACTTGACATCTTTTTTTTTAACTTGATCATACTGTAGTACACATTGACAAGGTTTCTGAGTTTTGCATTTTTATTTTTGGTTTCCTATTAATTCTGTGTTTGGCAGATTGTTTTGCCACTAAAATAGTTTCTAAAGGCAAAAATCACACTGGATTTAATTGTGATTGTCTACATTAAAAATGCAATGAAACAGTATACCCATTTTAACATTAGGTAGTCAGTCTGGGTTTCTGCTGCAGAAAATGACAAGTCTCTGCCTGAAGGCTTGCAGTTTTTAATAGATAATATATATGGAAGAATGATGGAAAGACTATGCAGTTTCATAAGAATGGACTCTCAAAATAACAAGTAAATGGAAATGCTTATTGGCATTTTAAAAATAAATCAGATAAATACTTGTTGAGTAGAAAAGGAAGCAAATAAAAGTCCTAAGGGAAGGAACAGAAGTGTGATGGATAGCAGGGGATAGATAATTCAAGGCATGAGGAGAAGCAAGTGAGAATGGACAAAAATAAGTATTGGGAAGGGAAATTCAGCCGTCTGTACATGCCTGCTTGAGTTAGTCCCACTGAACTCAGCGGGGCTTTCTTTTTAGTAGAAATGCATAGGACTGTGCTGTCAATTTGTGATTTGATTTAGAACATCCATTGGGGCTAGGGATACTACCTTTGGTCAGGCCACTCCATATTTGCATCACCTATACAATCCCCACCAACGTAGAGCTTTCTCCCTTGCAAGTTTTAACATAATGCCATCTGCGATCCTGCAAAGGTATTGTCCTTGTGGTATAAAACAGGTCAAAATCATTGTACATGTTTTATTCTACTGCCCCTTTTATGCAAAAATCCGTGATGAATATTTGAACACCATGCTGAAAGAAAGCTTAAATTGCTCAGACTTCTCTGGGGTTGACTCTCTACTGCAGGCATGACTTCACAGAGAATGTAGCAAATTTCTGAGAGATACCATGAAGCTATGTCGCTAGAAGTTGCTGACATTGTAGATTTGCCTTGTTCTGGTGTATGCAATGTTCTTTCTCTGTTTTTCAGCTGTGCGGTTTGTGTTCATATTATACAGTGGTACATTGGTTCTCTAATGGTTTGGCTCCCAAACAAATCAGCTCCCGAATGCTGCATACCCAGAAATAAGTGTCCCGGATTGCGAACATTTTTTGGAAGCCCAATGTCTGACCCAGCTTCTGTGGCTTTCGATTGAGTACAGGAAGCTCCTGCAGCCAATCGGAAGCCACGCCTTGATTTTCGAATGCTTTTGGGAGTCAAACAGACACTCAGAATGGATTAAGTTTGAGAACCAAGGTATTGTCTACAAACAATAAAATTGATTGATTGATTGATTGATGTTGCTACAAGACTCAAGAGGCACTTTTTTACATTATGCCTTTATTAGTTTTATCTTAAAGATTGTTCTTTTATTAACAGACTCCAGTTTTATGCTTTAACTTATATACTCTTTTATTCTCTGTATGCCAGACTGATTATACTTGTAGTAAATAGTAAAGCACTTCATTTGGGTGTAGTGTTGCAGTATCAAACCTGCCCATGACCTTTGGCAGTTACAACTGACCAGGACTCCAATGGGAATGCAATGCTTTGTGCACACTGTGACCTCATATGCCCTGCTTCCACATGCAGACTGGACAATGTGATAATGTAATCTCTTCTGATGATCAACACAGAGTATTGAAACAAATGTTCTAATAATTGCACTGGAAGCAGACAGGAGACCCAGCCATGATTGGTTTCTTATATCTACAATTTCTCTTCTGGACTCCAGTTCCTCCTGTTGTCATGTCTCCCTGTGATTCTGACCTGACACATTGCTTGATCATGTCCTCATCCTTTATCACTATGCCAAAGCTCCATTTTGAATGAGTTGATTTCTACATGGTTGAGGTAAATTTTTTTTATCCAATCACATGGCTGGGAATGATTAAATGGGACCCAACTGTGGAACTGGTCCCTGCTAGGATGGGAAATGCCCATTCAGTGGGAAAGACCCACACAATTGAGTCACTTAAGTGCTATCTTCCATTAGTGCTGGAGCTGTGTATTGGAAAGGAGTTCTCCTATGGTTAAGCTAACATTTAAGAAGCCTCTAAATGAAGAGTACTTAGATTCTTGTATTCAATAATAAGAATGAATGTATAAGGAAGAAAAAAGGTTGATCTGAATTTTCAGGTTTTTTAAAAAAAATTTAAACAACCTCTTTTAACTGGTACAGGGAGAGGAGCAAAGGGGATTTCAATAAGTGATGTAAAGGAGGGGAGAGGAGGGAAGGTTTCCTCTTGCCATGAAAAAGGGAAAGCAGAAACCAAAAGCAACAAAGAACAATATCTGGGTGAAAGTCAAAGCATAAAAACTACAAAGCATACAGCAAATGAGAGGATTGATGGGATTATTGAAAGAAGCTCAAGGCACTCCAGAAATGTGGTGTAAATGGAGCAAAAGGAGATAATGAACATCAAATAGCTAAGCACAGAACATCTTTCTTAAAGGCTTTTGGGGGCCAGTTGGTGTTAGAGGAATGATAGGCCCTTTTGGAGCTACATGTGGGAAATCGCCAAGGATTGAAGCTGCTTTATTATACTATAAAGTAGGGAATGCAAGTTCTTCTTCTTTTGGCGTGGGAAAGTAAATAAAGGCTGGATTTTAATAAAATATTATTTTAACTTTTTGGATTGGTTTTGTTCATTTGCAAATTTCCTCAGGCCAAGCAACAAATATGGATAATATATTGGCATGTGTGCAAAGGCGACATAGGATTGCTGGAAAACACTACAAAGCAGTGCAGAAATAATAAAACTGTGCTTATCTAAACCAGTGCATAAATGATACATGAAGCCATGATGCACAATATAGACAGATTGCAATATGTGCTCCGTCTTTAAATTTTCCAACTTTGTGTTACACAAGCGAAAATAAGTACTGAATAAACCACGCTGGCATTTCTTCATTTATGCCTAGCATTCCAAAAACATCCCAGTTGTTCTTAAATAAATTACTAGAACTTCACACCAAATTTTCTAATAAGAATTTTAGTTACTGCAAAGTTGTCCTACTACAAATGATGCTAGAATGAAGGATAGCTGGAGATGGTACAAGGCCAAAGTGAAAACAAGTCATGTTTGCCTGTCATTATGAGAGGCTTTATTTTGCTACCCTTAGGGGCAATTCACACATGGATATGCTTCCCTTTATTACACAGGGTTGCAATTCAGAGACTCCAGTGTGCTCTTTACAAGGAAGCATTCTAGCTTCCCCCTTCAAGAGGTAGGCTTCACACTCTCCAAAATTACCCCTGGAGGCAAGCCTGAAGGTGCAAATGGCTGTTGTCTGAAGGAATTGCTGCCCATTTCTTGATGCATAAGTGGAGTCGGTTTCTATTACCACACAGCAGTGGGGTTAGATCTCACCCACAGTACACAGTGGCATGCTGTTGAAAAGCTAACTTTTCACCATTGAAAAGTGTTGTGCTTGAGGTGATTCCTAGTGATAATGAAATCTCAGTTTGTAGCTTCAAGGAGGTTTCCTCTTCCATATTTTAATTATGAAACGTATCAAGAATGCCTTAATGGCTGCTGAAGTCTAGGCGGTGATGTTAAGTGTTCATACAAAGGGAAACGAATGCAGTAAAATCAGTGTAGTAGAAACTGGATTCTAAAAGAACTATTTAAAAGCAGAGAAATGAACTTCATGTGCTAATAGCTGTCTTGGCCTTCAGTGCCAGATGATGAACTTCAACTCCCAGCTCTGTTTTTGCCAAAGCCTTTAATGTGTAAATCAGATCAGTACATAGGGAAGGCACAGGTGAAAAGGTGCAGGAGGTACAGAGGTATAATAGACACCTGACTAAGCACAAGCTAAGACATTGATCCAACAATCAATGCACTCCCTGCACATTTTCTTTTTGAAGAGTGGAGCGGTCATAGCACCTCCCATTCCTCCTCAGGCTCTCACCATCCCCTCCATGGCATCTCCATGGGACTCGTGACACTAGCAGTTTTATGATTATTTTCGAGGCACTTTAGAACCATTTCTTGGAAGAATTTTTTAAAAGCTCCTTTCTGCTTGTTGATGCATGCTTCTTATAATGGCAATTCAGATACACTGGAAAATTTCTAGTATTGAAAGAGAATACCATATTTTTTGCTTTATAAGACTCACTTTTTCCCTAATAAAAAGTAAGGGGAAATGTGTGTGCGTATTATGGAATGAATGCAGGCTGCGCAGCTATCCCAGAAGCCAGAACAGCAAGAGGGATTGCAGCTTTTGCTGCGCAGCAATCCCTCTTGTTGTTCTGGCTTCTGAGATTCATAATATTTTTTTTCTTGTTTTCCTCCTCCAAAAACTAGGTGCGCCTTAGGTCTGGTGCGTCTTATAGAGTAAAAAATACAGTATGTGATGGAAAAAATACGTGTGGCCATTATTTAGTTGCAAAGCAAAATACTATATTTGTCCCATATACTGTCTGCCAATTCCCCTGGTTTTCCTGCAGTCTTTGTTCTAGGATGCATGCCTCTGATTAAGCACACTAGAACTCTTTCAGGCTCTGACTTTACTGTCTTCCTTCTGTTCACAGTGGCAATTAAAGTCGGCCGTGACATTTTGGGTATCGGCAAGGGGAGCCTTGGTTTCTGGGACTGGAAGTAGAGTCTTGTCAATGTCACTACTCGCCCTTGGAACTCTCTTCTCTTCGTCCAAGGAAGTGTTTAGTGAGTTATATTGATTTTTCTCCTAATGTCTACTGATTTAATTGATGTTTATCCTGCCTCATTTTCATGTTGTTGTTATTTTTTGATTTATACATTTTTTTACTTGTGCATTGAGCATTATTTGGTCAAAAGACAAGGTTGATATTTAACCAATAAATTATAACAAAATGCTCAGTCACAATTTGGAATTCATTTGTCACTAGAGATGTGAAAGAAGCAGTGTTGGGGTTTTAGTGAACTTGTACAAATTCAGAGGGAGATCAACCCCTTGTGGATTTTTAGCTGGCATATTTTGGGGATTTGCCTGGTATCTTCCATCACCATGTAGCTCTTTAGACCAAACTGCAACTACAACAATTTTTTAAAAAGAAAATCAATACTTACTTGCTTGAATTCTTCTTTGCTGTATTTATGCCTTTTCTTTTATGGATGCCAGTTGGATTCTTGGAAATATCACTGGCCTCAAGCTGTTGCAGGCTTGAGTCATCGATAGAACTGTGGAGAGTCTTGGGAGAATGTGTATATGTGTGTGGCTCTGTGTGCATGAGCACTGCAACAATGCGAAGCTTATGGTGTGGCCTTTGGAATTCATTTAATTTTAAGAAGCCTTAGGGAGATAACTGCTTCCTGAATAAGCTCCAGCAGGTACCATTAAGTTCTGAGCAACTGTGCTAACCAGCCAGTCAAGATTCACAGTTTATTCCCACTCCCACACAATTAATCCTGAAATAAAGACTTGCACCGAAAGAAAGAGCAGGAAATCTAAAATAAAATCTAAATTAAACACTGATAAAGATGAATGAGTGGTATGTGTAATCCCTAGCTGATAACAACCCAGAAGCAGTATTCCATGGAAATTGTCCAAGTGATACAATGCTGTACAGAAATAAAATAAAGAATAGGAATAGTTATTCTACTCCTTCTCCCTTCACAATTTTTTTTACACAAATAACAGGATCACAGAATTTTTGAATTGCAAGAGATCCCAAAGGTCATCTAGTCCAACCCCTGCAATGCAGGAATCTCAGCTAAAGTATCCATGACAGATGGCCATCCAACCTCTGCTTGAAAACCTCTGGTGAAAGAAGGCTCTCCACCTTCTGAAGTAGTCCATTCTATAGTCAAACAGCTCTTGCCACCATAAAGTTCTTCCTAATGTTTAGTTGTAATCTCCTTTCTTGTAATGTTGGTTCAGGTCTTACCCTGTGGAGCAGCAAAAAACAAGCTTGTTCCATCTTCCATGTGACAACCCTTCAGATATTTGAAGATGACACTTTTATTTCCAGTCATTAGCGTGTGGTAGTGACTTAATACACTATGATAATTGTACTTGGTGCAAACGAAATGCACAAATGCAACACATTTACTTAAATAAGGTGTGCTTTTTTAAGTAAATGCTTTCATTTGCTCATACCTAATCTCCTGAGTACCAAATGCCAGTAGATAACAGCATGCTGATTAAACACAAAAGGTCTGATTTAGGGGCAAATTTGTATAATAGACCTGAGATGTGTTCGAGATTATTATTTTATCAGCAACTTCCCCCAGCACATTCTCCAACTGCTGCTAAGCAAACTTGCATACCTAGGCAGTTCTCTTGCATAAATGATGCTATAGTTTTATATAAATCCCATAGATTTATGACTAATGTTTCAAACAAAACATACAGATTTCCAATGTTCAGAGGTCAGATTTTTTTCTTAAAAATGAACAAACATATGGCTTATTAAATCAATCTCCCCCAAGTTCTTAAATAAAAGCAGTGGTTGAAAACATGTCTGTTGGTAGCTAACTATAGTCACATCTTTTCACAGCACACATGCAAAGAAAAACGGAAGTTTTCAAACAAATAGAGAGGATTCAAGAAGGCTAATCAACGCACAACTCCCTCCTCCCAAAAAAAGTTGCTTTCATATTTCTAGTGGAGAACCTCATCTGATGCTTAACTGACATTTTAACATAGCACACAAACCCTTCAAAGAAATAAAAATATCTTACATATTTTTAATAGCTTTGTAAACTTCAGAGTCTCAAAAGGCAGTGGCAGAGGAAGGTGGGTGTGGTCCGTCCCGGGTGCCATCCCTGAGGGGGGTGACATTGCCGTGCCGCCGCCCCCATGCCTCTGCTCGCCGTTTGCTGCACCCCCCTGAGAGGCTGCTTGTGGCACCCCCCGGGGGGCACTTGCCCCACCCCTGTGGGCCGCTCGCCCTGCCCCCCAGGTGTATGCCGCTCCGGCTGCCGGAGCACCTAGCTCTGCCTCTGTCGGAAGGAAGGGAATGCCACAGACTCCTGTAGTTATCCAATTTACACTCTGATCTTTTGCTAACTTTGAAATATATTAGGTAAATATATGCTGTTGGCATCCATCTGTCTTATGCATCTTTGGGGGTAAAGTCAAACCATTCGAGAGTTACAGCACCAGCTGTGGCTGTATGGGAGAGACATATGGGAGAGACATGTTTTATTGAAGGTGGGGCAGATGAAGGTTTTGCTGCTAAAGGTGCACCATGGCATTCTTTCTCTCTGCACTTCTCCCAGCAGCCCTTCATCCTCTGGTCACTGTTATGGATCCATGACCTGTCTCTCTGTCACTAGACACTGATAATCTGCAAGGGATTTCTATGCAATGAGGTTAATGTTGCCAGCCTTCATGTCATGTTTGCTGACATCTTTGTAACACACAGGTGGTCTTCTCAACAGGCCTAGTGCTGTTGAGCTCCGTGCCAGCTCCGTTTAGAGCACATCCTTGAGGATCCTGCCATCTTGCATTCTATGTACAGACCAAAACAGTGTAGATGATACTGAGACAGAAGTGTGAACGTGCTGGGGATGTGGGCTTAGGGAGAACACATATTTGTTTGGTCAAATCTCTGTCCTACCATGTGGTGCCCAAAATCTTCCTGACACAGCACATATGTAAAGCATTAAGGCATTGCTCCTGGCAGATGTAAGTTGCCCATGACTCATTTCCATAAAACAGAGTGCTCAACGCGCAGACCTTCATCTTGGTATTGGTCATTTGCATCACATTCTGCCATACTCTTTTGGAGAGGCAAGCCATTGCCATAGTTGCCTTGCTAATATGCTTGTCCAGCTCAGCATCAATGGAAAGTTTACTGGTTACTGTGTGATCGCAGCTCCATGCTGACAGCTTCTAGGGGCCACAGGTGAGAGTGTAGGGTGGGGACCAAAGGTGGATGAACTACTTCCAAGGGAGTACGACATATCCGCATCAGAGGTACTGCTCCTCTCCAAACACACCATACTACTATAACATAGGAAAAAGACTGCCTTTGTGAACCCCTGGAAAGCTGCTGTCAATCAGTCAGCAGAGTGTTGGCACTTACCTGACCTCCCATCATAGGCAATGCTGTGACTTCCCAGGAAGGAGAGGTAGCAGCAAGGTCAGCAGGGCACAAGTCCACCGGCCGAGCCAAACTGGTGTTCTCACACCAGCACACTGACCTTTCTACTGCCTCCCTCTCTCCCTCCCAGGAATCCACAGTGATGGGGATGGGAAGTCAGGTAAGTGCTGATGTCTCACAGACCACTATTGCAGTCTGTGGAGAAAGTACAGTGGTACCTTGGGTTACAGATGCTTTGGGTTACAGACTCTTCAGGTTACAGACTCTGCTAACCCAGAAATAGTACCTCAGGTTAAGAACTTTGCTTCAGCATGAGAACAGAAATCACATGGCAGCAGCACGGCGGGAGCGGGAGGCCCCATTAGGTAAAGTGGTACCTCAGGTTAAGAACAGTTTCAGCTTAAGAACAGACCTCCAGAACAAATTAAGTTCTTAAACCCAAGGTACCACTGTACTGAGGTAGATGGACCAGTGTTCTGACTCAGTATAAGGCAGGTTCCTTGTGTTCCCCAAACCCACCGGTGTGAAGTGCTTGTTGTCACAACAGCCTGCCAGTCGTGAAGCCAAAGCTGCATTCCATCCAAAGCAATGTCTTGTCTGTGCAGAGTGCTGATTGGCTGGCCTTCATGGTGGTCACAAAGCTACTACTTTACTTGCTCAGGCTTCATGCAGGCATAGTTTCTGATTGCTTGTGGAAAGCCCTTGGGAGAAGGTGACTTAAACAACTGTAAGGAGGTGGGGACTTTCAGTCTCGTAACTGATCCATGGGGCGAGACCTACTGGGGATACGCTGCTGTGCTCCTTAGGGCTGGCACTCATACAGATCTGTGAAGATTGTGTTTTTGCTAACTCTGAACAGTGTGATTTACAGCCGGCTCACTCGCTGACACCTGTTCCTGCTCTTTGAAGGCTATATTTTGTCTCAGCTCTTTGCCTCTGCTAGCTTTTCTCCTTTCTTCATAGAACCTTTCCACTTTTTAAATTCAATTTTTATATTTATTCACTTTGTAAGTTTCCCTTCCTCCCAGTGAAGCCCAGGGTGGCATGAAGGTTCAGCTTCCAGTGTAATGCATTCTCAAACCACCCACCACTCTTGCCTTTCTGCATTGTCAGTGCATGAGAAAGTTTTGTTTTCTGTGTCATCCCTGGAGGATTCCCATGGCTTCACAAGATGCTCACAAAGGAGAGAAATATGCCGAGCAAAATCTGCATTTCACCCATATGAGTTCTCTTAAATGACCCAGGAAATGATGTGGATTTCATTCTGTTTTCAGATGATCCAGTAACTCACAAACATAATAGCATCACAAATTACTTCTCTGCAGTTGGCACCTAGCTTACATTCTCCTTACACATCTTTGCTGCCTATTTCATTTCTATATTTCATTAGGGAAAGAACTGTAGCTGTGCAGCAAACATCAGCAGGGTGGATGAATTGTGATTCCTTCTGAGTTATTTAGCAGAAAACGTCTGTTCTAGTATCTCATACCTTCATCATAGTCTTTTGAGTCCTTTTGTCTTATCCCCTTAATGCCTCCTTTGTCAGTTCTGCCAAATGAATGGATCTTTCAGCCTGGTCATTAGAGTCAAGCCCAGATTCTACGTAATGGAGCCAGCTTCATCCCTCTGATCATTCTCTCAAGCCTCTATTCTTTCATGTGTTAAAGCAAGCTTGTGAAGTGAGCAGGCTAAGAAGCAGGAAATCCTGTTGAGGCTAAGATCAAGCCAGCAGAGTGTCAAGGCCACTGGAAACAAATGACCACATTTAAAAGATTAAACATGGTTCAGATTTCTTTCAGGGTTTTGTAAAAGATGGTGTCGGGCCAGTTCAAGCAAAACAGGAAGTAAGTAAGTAAGCAAGCAAGCCTGTGGCAATGATACTGCAGGTGGACATTTGCTTGGAAGAGAGACTTCTCAGCAGTGAAGCAATATGGGAAAGATGTGGGATGATTTCTAGATGTTATAGACTCAGGGTCTAACTACATCTTGCACTTGCTTGCGTGTGTGGACTGTTACTGCACATAGGGAGAGGAGAGTTACCCCATTCATCCCAAGCTGTGACCCCCCAAAAGAATCTTCCCCTACTCTTCAGTATGGCTATGAGAGCTTTTTTAAAACAACAGCAGCAGTTTTTCTAAACCTTGTAGTTCTGGGCAGATTTTTATCACAATTGCAGTTAGGGAGGAAAGGGAGTAAACCTCCAGTCCCCACTGTGATCTCTAAAACAATCACCACCATCCATTTACCTTTCCTAACTATCATTATCATTATGCATTGAGCATAGCATGGTTTGGCCCTTATCAGTGAATTTTATGTTATGGGTGATAGTCAACCAAGTTTTGAAACTGATGAATATGTTTAAGTCAGGTCCATTAATTTCAGTAAGTTTACTAGATGGCTAAAACTTAGATGACCACCACTCTAAGTTAATCATACTTGGTCCCATTTGAAATGAGTGTTGCGAGTTGGCCATGACTATTTTAAGTGATTTCAATAGGAACTAAGTGTACCTATGTGACATACAATATTTAATGGCCTAGTTCAGTTGTCACACTAAACCAGCCTCTTTGCTCCTCCCTGGTCCTTCTGCTGCTATGCTGCACTGATGATCTAAGCCATGGTTGGCCAGAAAAATCACGAACCATAAACCACAGGAGAAACCTTTGTTAAAGCTTCTGGTTCATGTACAGATAGATAAGCCACCAGCCTGGATGTGGACAATGTACTATATGCCAAATTGTGCTTTAGCACAATTCAGCAATACTGCAGAATGACAGAGGATGTAATCTCCTCCCTGGAGCCTGCACACTGACATCGTCATACTAAGCCATAGATCGGTATAGCAGGACATATGAACCAAGCCAACATCTAGCACATAGCTACTTTGCTTGTTTTACTTCTATTAATTATAGGCATGCAGGAGGCGTGGCAATCCTTTTTGGAAGTGCAGTGTACTAGGAAGGACAAATGAAAATCTCCTTTATTGCTAGAGTTCTTGGGAAAAGCTTCCTGCTGGTGTCAATTGAAAGCTTTTCCCCTAAGCATTCTAGCCGTGTCAGAATGGGCAGCCAGCCAGTTTCAATTCTGATCACAGTTTGTAGAGAAGAGATAAGTCTCCCCTCCCTATGTACTGCATTCCTTGTAAGGTATGCCTCCTACTTCATGACTGTAGTTCATTAAAAAAAATGAAGAAGTGGTGGCAAAGAGCTACTCATTAAGCATAGCATGTAGTTTGGTCCTCAGTCTTGATCCAACCCTGTGGTTTTGAATCTATAATTCAGATTTCTTGCCACATGAGAGTAAATTCAGCAGGACTAATTGGTAATCTGCTCCCCCTTCTTCACACACAAGTGCTAAAGAGTCATCCAAGCACTGCTATCATTTATCATGCAAAGCTTTTAATATCTCAGCCACATAAACAGAGAGGTAAACAACAAGGCATGGGGCACTTCCGAGGGTTGATATCTGAAGTTAATAATTAACTTGCATCTTGTAAGGAAAACAAAATGAACAGAAAGAGCCTTTTGCCACTTGGCATATATGCACTTCCTCACTTGACTGATGCTAGAATAATTACAAGGAATGCCATTTCTTTTTCTGCAGAGAAACTTGTCAGTTTCATATAAGTGAGCAAAGGAAATATACTGTTGTACCTTGGTTCTCGAATGCCTTATGACTCGAATGTTTTGGCTCCCGAAAGCCGCAAACCCGGAAGTAAGTGTTCTGGTTTGCAAACTTTTTCCGATTGAGTGCAAGGAGCTCTGGCAGCCAATTGGAAGCTGTGCCTTGGTTTTTGAATGTTTTCGGAAGTCAAATGGACTTCCGGAAAGGATTCTGTTCAAGAACCAAGGTAAGACTGTATAGATAAATTCCTGACTGGCTTACTGTAATGTGCTCTGTGCAGGGCTACCCTTCAATATAACTTGGAAGTTGCAACTAGTCTAGAATATGAATGGCAGAACACTGTGTGGTACAACCAGATGGGACCACAAGAGACCAATCCTGAAGAATGTGTGGTTCACTTGCCAACATGCTTCCAGGCCCAGTCAGAGTGCTAACACTGACACATAAAGCCCTGAACAACTTGGGTCCCAAATAGCTGAATGAACATCTTATTCTCTTCTAACCTGGTTATGTATTAAGATCAATCCGGGAGGCTGTTTATATGGTTCCACAGGCAAGGGGAGTGAGTGGTGTGGTGTGAGAAATGGTTAATCTTAAAACTGGTTTATGGTAGATGTTTGGTATCTTGATGTAACCTGCCCTGGCAGTAGTCTGGTGGGTGGTGGGTTTATAAATTGAAATATACATTTTAAAAAAACACACCATTTATCACAGTGAGCAAATGCTTCCAAGAGTTTAAAAAACACAAAAAGACACAGAATTGGATTCAGCATAATTCAGCTCCACTTCATAATTTACCAGTTGTTAAGTTATAATGCAAGGTCTAATATATTTTACTATAATTTCCCAGGCATAATTACTATGTATAGACATGCATGAAATATTACCCACTATAATATGTAAATACACTTAAATTTAATTAGTTAATTTGGTTGAATTCCAGGCAGTTCATCAGCTAAAACATATTTAATTGGTTGGCAACTCTAGTACTTAAGCTTCTGTATGCTTAAGTTTAAACAAATTTATGGTTTAAAAGAGTGGCTTATTTAACCTTTTAAGTCAGCAATTCCTTCACCTATCTTGACATGACATTTTAGAGTAGTGCACTCATATTATCCACTTAGTAAAATCTACCATGGAAGCTAAATATCCATAGTAGTCATAAGACTGGGTGATTGACAGACCAGTCCAAACTCCATTCAGTTGTGCTGGAGGGAATTTGGGTGAGGTAGAGGTGTCCCTCTCCCCAGCTCCACCAGCTGTGCTAGACTCCACCACCATGAAGCTCTTAGCTATGTACATAAACCACAGGTAGGAAGAAGCTACTTCCAGTGATGTCTCTGCCTGCGGTAGCTAGTGTACAAAGCAGAATGTTTTGGAGCTGGGCCAGTTGAGGACCAGAAGAATCCCAACCCAATCCAACTGCCGTCAGTGGGTTTGTTAAATAAATAAACATAATAAAATATATGGCTTTGGTAAGACATCACTGCTGAAAGCACAATACAGCACAATACGGTACTATAGAAGGAATGATGTTTGGCATTTCAGTTCATTTAAAACAGAGGCCTGGTAAGAGGGAGAGATTATATTTGGTAATAAGAGATCATTCTGACAAATTGCCCAGCAAGGAGGAAAAATAGTTGAATTTCTTTGTTTAAATGGTCATGTCTCAAGATTTTGGATTGGATTATTCAATGGAGGTATATGAGGTAGACACAGAAGCAAAAATGACGTATGCTACACTGAAAGTCCAGAGTTGGGAAATGTTAGCATTATCGGTGATTGCTGACAAGCATCTACAGCACATAATGCCAATTTTGAATGTTGGCCTTTATTTTTAACAGGAATATATATAAAGTACAGTTTGAGCCAGATGCATGCATTCATTCATTCATTCAATTTATATCCCATCCTTTCTCTCAATGGAGCCCAGGGCAGCAAACCCATCAATAAGACATATATATGTGTATTTAAAAACAGCTGAAAACAGTTCTAAAAACAGTCATCTCAGGGTTGGAAGGAACAGTGCTTTTCATCCATCACGTGCCTGGGTAAAGAGGAATGTTTTTCAGTTTATACTGCCAGTCAGTGAAGAGGGTGGCAGGCACACCTCACGAGGGAGGGCAATCCACAAACCGCCACTGAAAAGGCCCTACAGGTCAATGCTAGCCAAGCAGCCTTTTTTCAAGCCATTCAGATAACCAGGCATTTAACTAAAGCAGTAATTTTAACTGAGATTAATATTAATAACTATTCCACGTGAGAAACCAAGCAGATTTGTTGCTTTGTTTTGAGTACCGAAATGTCAACAATGTGGTGTTGGGCAACGTGAGCAAAAGCAGCCAACGGCCAATTGCTTATGTCAATTTATTTTGCTTGATTGATTGTGATGGGGAGGGGATGCTAGTGGATTCCCCCCCCCCCCTTGAAGGCTGTAGTACAGTTTGTACTTAGTGACAGGATCCTGACTAAATGAACCAGTTATCTTGCCCAGTATGGCAATTCCTGTGTTTAATAATGAAGTTTTCAATTGGTTGCTTATCTCAAGAGCCATATGGTTTGGAGGTAGGGAAATTATTCATGGAGAAAGACACATGGAGAAAGCTTAAATAAGATTGCTACTCTGCTAGCTAATTTCCTGTGTCACTTGGTAAAGGAGATGAAAACTCCTAGCTAGCTTGCCGAAGTGTGGGTGGAACCACCCTTGAATGCATCAGAGCCACTTCTGTTGCAATAAATAATAAAAAAAGATAAAATCCCAAGCAGGATTCCTTCCGACAAATGCTGCTGTCTGTGTTGAAAAAGAAAATTAAATGAAAGATGGATGACTGAAACTAATATGGCACTTTAGCCTCCAGGGCATAGTACCAATTGTACGAGGTGTACTGTACTGTAATTAAAAGCACAGACAACATCTCAGTGAATGGAAAATAATTGTGTTTTTTAGGGCAAGAATTATTGTACGTGTAACTCTTTGCTAAAGTTAAAGTGCTGCTTTTTTAGAATTTATATAAAGTTTTTTTTAAAAAAAATACATTAAATGTGTGATGTACTTGGGAACCTATGGAGGCTCCATGTACTCCGTGGGGTGACTGATAAACTTATTATTTATTGTATTTGAACAATGCAACTAACACTAACTGAAAGCCAAAATAAAAACAAGGCTGAGCTGGGCTTGGGGACTTAATGCTGGCTGAGCCGGCTAAACTAGAGATCCACTGTATCCTAAGTTGCTCATCTTGGCGGATCTTGTTATAGGATTACCCTGTGAGTTACTTCAGCATTAACACCATTGCTCAATCAAATGCAAAACATGCTCTGAAAAATAAACTGAAAAATAATACTTTTGTTAAACCTCTTTGCAGTTTCCCTTTCAGTGTAAAATCCTTTTAATCTTCTAGTCAGATTCAGATACCAAAGTTTCTGCTGACCAGAAGATACATTGTGATTCTAACATCACTGGAAATAAGAGAATAGATGTTCTTCCAACATACTGAATCCAAACCTAAAAGCTTTGATAGCTCCCAGAAAGACACAAAACACTTTGAGCCTGATTGAGTTGGATTACTTAAGAACACCTTGTAAGCACAGTGAGAGGGTTTGCCAGGGTTCTGTAGACCATGTAAGCAGGAACAGAAATTCAGACTACAAAAGGGGAAAAGGTGCAACTCAAGCTTGTTAAGCGCAAAGCAAGGCAAATGCCCACAAGGCTTCAGTCACAACAAATTGTCACAAGACTTTGGCCACAGTAGTAGATATAATTACTGTTCAAAGATGGCTCACTGCGGCTGAACTGCTTATTCGTTTTATTCATTTAACAAAATGTATCTTTGTTTTATAACTCCCCTTTCTATCTTCCATCTTCTGTGCTTGCAAAAATTGGCCAATAACTTAATGATATGCTTACATTATTTATCTGATACCTACCTGGTGCGATACCTGCATAAAATGTATTTGTAAGCACCTGGGTGAAAAGAGCAAGGCTCCCTTAAAAGATGGACCAAAGCTGTGATTTTTAGCTTATTTTATTATTACCCATTTGTTACCCAGGTTGAACATCCCCTCATTGTTCTCTTGGCATCTACGCCATATATATCACACTTCTTCTTTTGCTTCCTCCAAATTCTGCTGTCTCTGCATGACCTTTCTTAATTTTCTTCCAATTCCAATTGCTCACCTCTCCAATCTAGACATGAAGTTGCAGATTTCACCCGTCTCTCTATTTTTTGTTATCCACAGACATAAGCATAAACTTCATAGAGATTCAGAGAAAAGCTTTGCTCATGTCAGTCTGTGTTTGTTCACGTCAAAAGTTTTGCTCATGTCAAAAGTTTTGCTCCTGTCAGGCTACCATGACCATGCCTTCACAGTGTCTGATGTAGATATTGAATTTGTAATTCTCCTTCCTATAAACTTCAAATTCAATGACGTTTGCATGAAACCCAAACAATCACATATTCAGTGTGCTGAACTACATGCTCAGAAATATGTTATCTATCCACCCTGGGCCTTTAAGGCAAAAGATTTCATTTTGTCTCTATCTTGTTTCCCATACTGTTCTGAATGTAGATAAAGCTGCTGGGTAAGGAGACTAGGCTATCGTAAATGTGCATATGATACTCAGGTGTAGTTATTTCTTTATTAAATTTCTATACAGTGGTACCTCTGGTTAAGAACTTAATTCGTTCTGGAGGTCCGTTCTTAACCTGAAACTGTTCTTAACCTTAGGTACCACTTTAGCTAATGGGGCCTCCCGCTGCCCACTGCTCCGCCACTGCCGCGTGATTTCTGTTCTCATCCTGAAGCAAAGTTCTTAACCTGAGGTACTATTTCTGGGTTAGCAGAGTCTGTAACCTGAAGCGTCTGTAACCTGAGGTACCACTGTACTGTCCGTTATCTGAGGATCACAGGGTGGTTGTTGCTTACATTTTCTAATTCTGGTGAGGTAGGAAGTTCTAAATTGGTATTTGATGCCAGTTTTAAAGTGGATGGGGGTGAAAACACTGATGCCTAATTCAGACAAGGCGGAGGCACTTTTGTTGAAGGGTTCTGGCAGTCTTGGGAATAGCTGTTTGACCGGTTAAGATGGAGTTGCACACTTCCTTGACAATCACATTTGCAGCTTTCAGAAACATCTACATTTAGCCTAGATGGCCAGGTAGCACTGGGCTGCACTGCTTACCAGCCTTGGCACATCTGGTTTGTCAGACGTGTCCTTCGCTGGAGAAGCTGGGCATCTCTATGGCCATTCATACCTGACTTAATCACCCGAAGATTGGATTTCTTGTTTAATTCAAACCAGGAATCTGGCATGCAATGGAAGAGGTGTTAGGCTTGAAGCATTCTTTCCCATTGTTCATTCCAGTTTCCTAAACCATGGTTTATATGAATGGTTGATAAGATTGTCTGAACCTGAGCCAGTGTGCAGTTAAGTACTCTTCTTCTAAACATGGTTAGGATCAGGAAGCTCGTCTTTCATGTCACAATTAGCTGCAAGTGTTGAGACGGAGATGTCTGGCTTGATGATAGAAGTTGACCTTTCAGTATGAGCCTATGTTTTTATTGTACAGAAAAGCTTCTAGGTCCTCTCAGTTTCACAATTCAGAGGTTTTTCTTTGCAGACTAGCTTTATGGCTGAAATTGAAACTGCCAATGGCAGATGCTTAACTGACCTCTCATCATCTTCTTATTAAATTAACTGTATTCACAGGATGGTAAATTTATGTTATACCCACTTGTTATGTTTTACAGTAAATATCAGTGTCTAAAGGCTATGAGACAGTCAGTGAGAAGAAAAAGCCATTTTCAGTATTAGCATAATGTTTTATTCTCTTCTTAAAAGAGATATTTTGAAAATAAAATATTGTTTGGCATGCACAGAAGAAAACCACAGCTAGTGACTAGGCAGTGATTTTACCTATGAGCTGGTGGGGAATGGTGGGGTTTGAGGAAATAGTGCAAACCATAAGGAAAGATCGTAGGATGATAGAATCATAGAGTTGGAAGAGAACCCAAGGGCCATCTAGTCCAGCCCCCTGCAATGCGGGAATCACTGACAGATGACCATCCATCCTTGGTTTAAAAACTTCAAAAGAAGCATCACCCACCACCTTCCGAATGATACAGACTGGTGTGTGTGTTCCTTAAATAACAGGTTATCTTTCTAGGTAGCTTTTCAGAGTCTGTGCTGTTCTGTTGTGTGTGTATTTTTTTAATTTAAATGGTCAGATATTTCTTCACAAAGATAATGCCAGCCTGGGATTGTTGGTTTAAAACTATCTAAAATATTCTATGATGATGTCTTGTTACATTTTCTTTGTATAGTTTGATGTGACATAATGAGGGCATATTTTAACTTTCTTAAGGACTGTAAACTTCTTTAAAGTAAGTCTGGTAAACTCCTGATGTAACACTCTTCAACAATTTAAAACAGTACAAATATGTTCCTTTTTAGAGTTGTATTAGCAGGAAAAAAGTAATAGAATGAGAAGTTTTCAAGTATGTTCATAGATCAACAAATGATTATATGACAGCTTAAAGACTGACAACCCTATTAGCTTTTGTGGACTGGCGTCCACTTCATATTAATACTTATATTTTTCTTAACTCATTTGGAGGAATAGGAACAGCTTAACCGAGTTTAAGGTCATTAAAAATCAAGGATAGGCAGTTTAAGATAAGTGCATGACTCAGAAATCCCATTCTTAAGCACACCTGACATTTGACTTGGGATTTTCTTATCATTTGTCATTCCTGCTCTCCTGTATGTGAAACATTTGAGTTAAAGAAAGCCATGATGAAACAAAACTTGGATGAGTGAAGGAAAGGACAGTTGGACTATTAATTAGGCATCTAGCAAGCATTCAGTACAGGAGTGCTCAACTGTGCCAGCACCCCAGCTTGCATTGCTGCTGTGACCCAAGCTCAGTTCTGCTCACACTTGTCCAGTTCTTCTCTGCAAGTTGCCTCCTCCGGGGTAGAAAAAGAGGTTGAGTGAGGGACAGTGGGGAGCAGGCAGAAGAATGTCCAAACACAACACCACTCCATAGGGGCCTATCAATCAGTCCCTGTAGGGGAAAAAATGTTTGGAAAGTATCCTTTCCCACCAGAGAGGATGTCTCTTCTGCTCTTGGGTGAGGGAGAAGGAGCAGTAGAAAGGAGGACAGTCATGGTACCCTCTCACCATCATATCAGTGCTTGGAGAAGCTCCCACCAGCATTTCCGAGCATTCAACTTTATTGCTCAAAGTGCATAATGAATTTGGGGGGCAAGCACAAAACTGTTTGCCCATTGCTCCCATTAATATTGCTAACCATGTGCATATTCTACCATTTGGGAAAGAAATGTGGAAATGGCATTCTGCTACAGTGAAGCCCCATGTGACCCAGACTGGTCACCCTTCGCGGCAGATCTGAAAATTCAAAAGCTTGCATAATAGTGTTCTTGTTTTAAGTGAAGTGCAAATGTATTGTGTTGTCTTCGGAACATCCAGGGCAGTTGCAAAGTGAACTACATGCCATTTCTGTCTGGTGCAGAATGGACAGGCATATGGTTCAATTTCTTGTTTAATCGGGTAGCACTTTGACTGTTGATGCATCTGTAGATCATTTGAAGAAACATATGCTTATGCAGATCCCTAGTTAAAAGGCCACTTGACGGTGCTAATCAAACTGTATTTAATGATAACTGTCTTGACAGAGAATTTTTTTGATTTATTGGCCTCTAGAAAGCTGGTAAAAATCTAATTATGTCTATATAATATGCATTTTATTAATATTTTTTCTACAAATAAATTTTACTCAAGAATATTGGGAGAGGGAGTTTCAGTCAGGTAAAAATATTTCACTGTGTTCTTGATTTAATTCTCTTTCTTCCTCTCTCTCAAAACAATACTTGTCTAAGTTGGTTTTTATTTATATTTGTTCAGTACTGTAAGGCAGGCATGGCCAAACTTGGCCCTCCAGATGTTTTGGGAATAAAATTCCCATCATCCCTGACCACTGGTACTGTTAGCTAGGGATGATGGTAGTTGTAGTCCCAAAACATCTGGAGGCCCAAGTTTGGCCATGCCTGCTGTAAGGGATTGGTTGTAGTGGAGGTGTGCAGATAGAAACCTTCAGGCTATTAACCATTTATTTTTAATTGCTATGTGATGTCCAGTCATCCTCTGTTCCTTTATGTCCCAGCAGTAGAAAATCACTTCCAGTTGACCCATGCCTTGTGCAGAAAATCTGCATTTTCCCATAAAGCCTGATTGGCCCTTCTTGCTTGTTGCTTAGGCTTCCTGGCCTTTATCTTTGTTTTCTAAGCTTATGGAGCACATACTGTGGCAAGCAAGTCTTCCTCCTCCTCTTGGTTCCCTGTTTCCTAGCTCCTCTTGCGTACAAAACCTCTTCGGTTAGTAGGGATGGATCTAGAAACATAAAAGAAGCGTTTCAGTTTAAAGTGCTGCAAATTTAAACAGGGAGAACAGGCAGAGAAAAATGGGACTCCACATCACCATCGGATAGCACAATGTTATATTTCATATACAATGCATATAAAACAGTTTTTCTTTACCCATCTAGCTGAGTCCTAGGAGTTTTGTTTTCCTCTGCCAACAGATGCTGGTCTTTTCTCTGTCAAAAGTTCATGAATTTTCATCATTCTGTGGTTCTTTCCCTCAGCAATTAGGTTGTTTTGTTTTGTTTCCATTGTTTAGTTAACAGGGGCTGCTGGTCCTGAGTATACCTTGCCATGCCTATTATCTCTCTGTTAACAAGAAAGCCACCGTTGCATCATGTTGTGCAGTTGTGGGGAAGGGGGTGAGACATTTACCTTTCACTTTGAGAGTAGGAGAGGGTTTCCATGTTTGACTATTACAATGGCAAAGTCTGGGGTTTAATGTGAGATTTTGGTCCACTCATGTTTTACGGTGTTGTGAAGTGGAATGAACTATTGCGTTAACTGTGAAGCTACACAGATTCTCTTGTGTGAGTTTTCAGTGAATTTCTAAAATCAAAAGTTTGTACTCGATGCTTCCCTGGATATGACTCCATATCCATCCACAAAATTGGAAGATATTCTATCTGACCTAAGGTATAACAGTGGCTGCTTATTATTATTATTATGGTCACACAATGAATGCTGCAACTGAGCCATGCATTGCAAATATGTTCTGCTGTGTTTCTTTGTCTATTGGTTGAAATACTTTGTTCTTTTAATTTAGAGAAAAAAGTGTTTTAGGAAATGAATAGTTGATTTTTGGGGGTGGAGTTTTTTTGGTGGGGCAGTGGGGAGGAAAACTGCACTGGAAGCATGTTATTCTAAGATTTTAAAAGGTTTTGTGTGTTTAGTTTTTAGCCACAGGTGTATAGGTATGAATGGTATATGGATTCAAAAACTTAGGTCATTTGGTATTGCTTGATTTCCAAATAAACAGGCATGGAGTTAGTATTGTCTGAACATCATACTTGGGCCCACTACCTGTCCATAGATGCACAGTTCACATATATAGGAGGGGGAGAGACAGTGGTACTCTGCACTTGTGTAATGATACTTTCTCAAATAAATTTTGTACAAGTCCTATTGTGCTGAAAACAGCAAGGTTAAAAATAGCAGCCCTACAAAGTCAACATGTTAACCAGCTATCACTAAGTGTATATAAATACTAATAATTTAGATCTTATGAAATCTGGCAATTGCTAGTTTAGTTTTAAATAGAATATGATTCCAAATCTGCTAATCCTTCAATGGCTATTGAGAATCTGGGTTATTGTAAGTATGAGAAAGCTTGCTAATTTTGTTATAATAAAGGGAGGAAGGCAAGAAGATTAGACCTTTGTGGGGAAATGGAGTATATTTATTATGTTTTGGAACTTGAAAGTGAATGCTCATATACAACCATAAGAGTAATTAGCTACAGTTTAAGGACAATAGCCAATGAATATTATTAATTATATTTGCAGTTCTATAAACACCAGTGAATTTATCACTTCCTCTTTGTACTGATGTAGAATATATGTTAGAAAAACCTTTTATTCTATATATAAAATCATGCAGTATGTTTAGAAAGAAGAATTCCAATATAGCTATGCCCATTTCACAAACTGTGAGAAGTCGAGACATGTGCTTTCTAATGGTTTAATTTTTTTAAAAAACTTAGGAATTAATCACACTAATCACATTACATTAAATTTATGTTTTATGCAGCTAACAATTGATTTTAACTCAGTCCAGAGCTTGGTATATGTTTTGTGGTTTGGTGTTGTTTAGAAAGCAGCAAGTGATGGATTTGAATTAAGATCATATGTTATGCAGCTCAATGGGGCACCTTGGTGTTCTATATGGGTATGATGGTTATTAGCACAGATGGCTTTTAAAAAGCCTTTGAAAAATTCATAGAGATAAGGCCTATCAGCAGTTGCTGGTAATGGTGGTTGAATTGCACCTCCATGTACAGATGCAGTATACCTCTTGAATAATTTAATCAGGAGATGGTTATCTCCATCATAACCTCTTCACAAGTTTTCTGGATGCATATATGGCTGATCACTGTTGGGAACAAGATAAGAGTGGTTGAATTCCAGGAAGGTGGGTCTTAATGAAAAATAATGGAATACATTTTATCACTGAATAGCCATAATGTTATTCCTTGCTTTAGCTTTGGTGTTAAAAGCTGCAACTTTTGATGCTTTAGCTAAAGCCCAGTCATATGCCTGGCAAGTAGATCACAACCAGATGGCTCAGCATTGCTTGCCCGGAAAAAATGTCACTCCCCTTTGCCAACCATTAAATATGGTTGGCATGCACTTGTACTGGGCACATCAGCTTCCTAATGATCCAGAAAGCTACTACAATGCTGTAAAAGGAGGTTACAGCACTCCCTTTCTTCCTACCCATGATTGCCTGTGTAACTCCTGTCAAGCCAAGTGACACATGTTGCACTGGGGCAAGGGACCTGCTTTGCAAGAGCACTATTGCCTGCTTCTGAGCCACAAAATATTGATGTTATGGCGGTGATGGTTTAACATATTGATTTCCTGCCTGTCTCCCAGACTGGGATTCAAAGTAGCGTACCACATTTAAAACACCATTATAAAATGAACAATAATGGAGCAATATAAATGAACTAGTTAAAAACCAATAGTTAAAATACAGCAAAACTCCTTTAAAACCAGTATTTAAAATGCAGTTTGCCCAGAAAGCAAGCCAGTGGCAAGCATCATCTCAGCCTTAGTTTTCCAAAAGGTCTTCTTCTGCCAGCAGGGTAACAAAGAGGACTTCAACCTAACCTTTTAGGAGAGAGAAATACACCAGAAAAGGCACTGTCTCTTGTGTCAACACCAACTGTGCCTCTAATGTTGATGGGAACGAGCAAAGGTGCTTGGTCACCCAAGAATCTTAACATCCAGGCAGGTTTGCATAGGGAGATAAGATCTTTCAGGAGCCTGTGGCCAAGGCCCTAGGCCCTAGAGGTCATGACTAACATTTTTAATTGTGCCTGGAAACAGACCTGTAGCTAGCAAGGTTAACAAGGGAGTAGCGTGCTCCCTGTAGCCAGCCCCAGCCAGCAGTTTTGCCATGGTAGTCGGACCAGCTGAAGCTTCCGAACACTCTTCAAAGGCAGTCCCATGTAGATCATGTTGTAGTAATCCAAATGGGAGGTCAAGGGGTCATGCCCCAGCACTGGTGAAAGTGTACAAGTGCAGTTTCTAATGGAATAGAATTGGTTATTTTCATAGGGAATGGGAAGCCAAATTCTGTTTTGCCCCAAAGCATACTTGCGTCTTGATCAACTACTTCAGTGGTGTTTCACTCCCCTGAAACATCATCTTCTCTGTCTTCTTTTAGAATTCCTTAGCTTTCTAAAATGCAGAATTATCATGCATAACAAACATTATTTTCGATTGTGCTCCATCAGTCATATTGCTGAGTATTGCATGTTTTATGTTTATCTTTTTTTTAACCTGCTGAGCATTGCATGTTTTCACTCTCACTCCTGCCCCTGCCCAGCATTTTGATATTCTTGAAAGCCATACAGCTGAAAAGAGCCGAAACCTTAGATCAGTTGGCCCTACTGTCTGCACCTTGGGAAGGGAAAATGTATTGTTCTTCCCCATGAGGATCCTTTTAGCAATTCCCAGAAAAACACTGACCAACTGGTGATGCTCAGGGAAAGACATTTCCATTTTAAGTACTCTTGAGATGGCACTCCAGTCTCATCTCTGTTGGTATGTGGGGGAAATCAGTGTCAAAGATATAAGTGGTCCCCTGATTGATGAAACTTGGCTCTTAGTGATGCTGCTTTATTATTTTCTTTTGTGTTGGAGATCAGAAAGAATCCTTCTGTGGCTCTAATGAACTGGAGACTGTTTTCTTTCCTCTCATTCTGACATGAAATAACACTCCACAGATTATTATTTTTTAAAGACCTGGCTTGGAAATACATGTCTCAGCTTATTAAACTTAAGATACACTGGAGCCTTCTGCCAGTGCACTCCATTCCTGGGCCACCACATCTGTCTTCCCTTCTTGATTTGAAGACTTCTCAGGCTAACAAATTCTAATCACTTGTTATGACCTGACCACTGGTCCTGATAGCTAGGGATAATGGGAGTGTCAGTATCTCAGCTCACAGTCAGAGGTACCTGGCCTCCCCCGAGGCAGCTGAGCGAGACACTTGTTTACCTTCCGTCTGCGACCCCCGGCAGACTAGGTTGTATATCGGCGATTCTTCTCATTAGACGTGAGAAAGAACACACCCTCTGCTTCTCTCTTCCAGCTTTCCCCCCCAGGGAGGGGAAATGAGACAGACAGGAGTCCTATTTACATGTTTTATTCCTGTCATTCAGCAGCACATAGAATCGTGACTGCACCCTTCAGACTCCATTAGAAGAGTCAACTAACTCCACCCCTGCACTTCCAGCACAGGTCAGATGATACTCTGAGCTAACATCCGGTGCTCAGTACAGAGAAAAGACTGCCCCTTTTCTCCAACAGTACAGTTCCAGACAGCAACATCCTGTTTTGCTTTCCAGCCACCTGCAGCTGGCTTTTGCATTGCTGCTTTTATCCAACAGGGAGTTGTAGTCCAACAACATCTTAGGCTCCAAGGTTGAGGATAGCTGGTATAGATGGATTTGTCAGCTGCTTGAAGGGCAATACGTTTTGCTGTAATGTGGGAGTTAGATGTACAATTCCTTAATTCTAAAACAGATGATCGCAGTGAGAGGAAATCAATGAGGCAACTAGCTATAAACTGTGTATCCGACACAGTAGGGATTTCCTATCCCTATATACTATGTAGAAACAGGAAATCCTATATGATGCCATTTATGATGTCAGGTGATTGATTTGTGGATTGTCCCTCCCAACTGTCAAAATTGACTCATGGGATGAGAACAGATAATGATCTCTCCCACTGGGACAAAGAGGTCCCCACCCATGCTAAAAGTTTTATAGCAACAGGAATATGCCTGTAGTGCTTTTTAACTTCTTCACTTTTATCTGAGATTGATTGTGCAGTAGTGATAGTGGCTATCTTCAGTGCAGCAGAACTGATGTATGCACCAATGTGCGATTTCTCTGGTGATACATGAAGCAAGAGTGGTGTCACGTTTGATGATACCATGAATCATCATGCCTGGCCCTAAATGCTGGTGATTCATGGATGAGGTCTAATTTTTGTGCCTGTAGTAATCACCCTTGTCTCTTAGGATATGCAGATGGAGGAAAAGGAGAGCACTTTGCACTCCAGTACTTGCACCATCATATTAAATATGGCCTTTGAGGATAAGCCATTAGTGCTCATCAGTGGAAATGTCTGAAAATAGCTTTGGTTCTCATGATGCCAAGAAATTATAGAATAACTACTGTTGCAGTCCTGAAAATTAGTTGTTTTGTTTCTAATGCAGCATGACCTGGACAAGAATCCTGTAGCTATTGTTGGTTCAATTTGTTCCCTTCTCTGTTCAGAATCCAGTGAGTGGGATCTGTGCACATGAAAATAAATTTAGACTTCTGGCATCCAGTGCTGCCAAAGATTACTGAGGGTGGTGAAATCCCTTCCATGCAGAACCTGAAGTCATGTATGCTGTAGTTCTGCACTGCATGGACAGTGCCAAATGGCTTTTCAGTGCCAATATCCTGCTCAGAGATGGAGCACAGAGCATCACACTCCAAAAGTGCTCACAGTTATGCAGTTTGCAGTTTTTATTTTTGCAGAAGAGAACTTTAGAACCCAAAAGCTAGTGTTTATACTATATCTAATGCAGACGGATACTACCGGAAGATTATTGCAGGTATTACAAAGCCTGAATTTCTTAGCAGTTTTCTTCTTGTATGCAATCTGGCTCTGATTTAATATATTAAGCATGTGCATATATTCATTTACATAGTGCTCTTCTTACTTGCTTTTCATGCATGTTGTAAACCTTGCACCAGTTCTCCAAAGTAGGCTAGTATTTTGCCCATATTGCAGTTTAAAGAAAGGGGCAGAGTCTGAGAGCCAGGGAATTTTGAGTCTTCAAAAAAATTCATAAACAAAAAGAAGGGCTTACAAGCAACTAAAGTAAAACCTACTTCCATTATTGGCATATTATACGTTTCTCCATTTGGCCTGTGTGGAAATTTCATAACATAAAAAGGCCTGATGCTTAATTAAACAGAAGATTGGCTTGAGGTGTAAATCCTGGATCTCCACTTGATAATATCATTAGTAAATGAAACTTCCCAGTTCAAAATCCCAGGATGTACATGGTAGCAATCCAAATCCCCTATTATCAGTTTCTTTTATAACTGAAAGTATGAATAGTCAATTTCAAGCAGGAAAGGGATTGTGTGCGATATGTAACTAAACAGTAAGCGCATGAAACTTGGCTGTGTCAGTTGAGCTCCTTCCTTGTAAATGAGAATTCAGAGTAATGGGCCATTGCATCAACACAAGTGAATGCTTCCTTTGGTCTGGTGTGGAGCCATATCAGGACTAGGCAAGCTGCTGCCATCACTGAGTTGTCTTAACAGCAGGACATGCATTGAGCTGCCAGCATCCTGTGGCTCTGGGCGCTCAGCTGTGGGAGCAGGTGCATCTGGAGGTTAATTAGCCACTTAGGAGGAAGTGACTGGGGCAAGAGGACAATTCTCAGCAACAGGAACAATTTGCTTGGCAGCTACATTCACACAGCTCGGTTACTGAGAACTCGACTTGCAAAACCAGATGAAGCCTGTTAGGTAGAAATTAGCATAAGAGAATGTGAGACACCCCCATATTATCTGACTGCTCCTGGGCAAAGCTATATTGAGCCAAGCTGCATTGAAAACTGCTAAGAATTTAGCACTGTTGTAGTGTTCAGATGTATCAAAAAGATGTTATTTGAACATCTGCATGAAAGTGCTAGGAGAGATTATCCATAATTTTGGCGTGAGTATGCTGATGGCTCCCAGGTCTGTGTTGGTAGTAAAGCATCCCAGAGCTGCTGTCATATGTTCATAGGAAGCTGCCTGTTTACAGAAACTTGCTGAATCAGACCGTTGGTCTTCCTAGTTACCATATACTGAGGCAAACCATTGGTCCATCTTGCTCAGTGTTGTCATACTGACTGGTAGAAGCTCTCCAGGATTTCAGAAAGAGGGTTTCCCCAGCAGTTCCTGGAGGTGCCAGGGCCTGGATTTCCTGCATGCAAAACAGGTGGTTCCATGATCCCTCTCAGTGAAGTTTATCTATCCTGCATCAGTGCAAATGGAGGATACTGGTGAGAAGTCAGAGGTGAACATTGGTGTTTTGCCCCCAGGCTGTAATTTTGATAGGGTTATGATTTCCCAATCTGAAGAACTGTGAAGTCTTGGAGTCCTTCTCGATTTCACATCACTTTCCATTCAACAGGTGGCTGTCATAGCCAGAGCTGTTTTTTTTAACCAACTGAATTCACTGCTTATAGGTGCTTTGTATGTAGTGCTACGATAAACCATGGCTTAGCATGAAGACATGAGTGTGAGGAGATTGTGGCTACTTTGCTCCTCATTGAGTCCCTCTGCTGCTGTGAGCAAAACATTGGTTTGGTTTGGCAGATTGTCCAAACCCAGGTTCATGGTTTGTTTCAAGACATACCACAAGCTGTAACCATGGTTTGTTCATGGGTTTACATTTGCACTGCATCAGATCCTGGAGAGTGGTCTAATATAACATGTTAATTTTATTTCTATTTAATAAACACTTTGAAACAGCCAAGCTTGCCTAATACAGTGTTTTCAGCACCCATCCATTGCTACTAATGAACTTATAAAACAGAAAATTTTCCGTGGGGAAATAAAGCCCTGGAAAATTTTCTGCCTCACATCACTGGCTTGCAGGTCTTGGAAAGCTGCTCACTCTGTGCCTTTGCCTGTCATTTCCATACTGTGTCATAGGGTCCTCTGACCCTTAGGGGTGGGTTTTTGTAGGGCAAGAGGCTGCAGTAGGGAGGAAGGGGCAATCAACCTTCTGCTTGTGCAAGCTTGTCTTAATAGAAAAAGAAAACCGAAAAATTGAGGGGATAAAAAAGATGCGTCTTAAGGAACCAGCACTAGATCCTTTAAAATAGTCTGTAAAACAAACAAAAAAAAAATTAAGGTGCTTTTTGTTTTGCTTCTAAAAATGAGGCATATTCTTTTGCCTGCTTGTGGAGTCTAAAACTTGTCCTTTTTAAACCTGTCAGTTAAATCCTTTCCTGAGTCTGCCAGTGGACTTTTTTCTTCTCTGTGTGCTACCATTTTGCAGTTAACAGCATGTGTTGAAATCTTTCAATCCAGGAACTGTGAGGTTCTATGGAAGCCCAGCAGTTAGTCACTGCAAAGTGAATTGAGATTTCACTGCCTCTCAATTGCCCATTCTTCAAAGCAGGGGACTGTCTTACTATGTATCTCTTACCCAAGAGACTGAATGCATTTTTGGAGTTTACTAAATAACAAATATATCTGTACAATCTAGAGAGTTTTAACATCCCCTTTATGTTATTTCATTTGTCTAATGAAAGAGTTGAAAAACGTCCTCATCTGAATTTGCCTTGGACACAGGTTTGAGCCTACAGAGGGAAATTGAGTAGATTAAATAAAATTTCAGTTCCCATCAGTAGCTTGGGTCCTGTCTTTACCTATATCACATTAAAGGCTGAGCTATTAGTAATTGCCAATTTTATATTGGCTTCATAATAAACCTACCTTCCCACTAGGTATTTTAGTATGATTGATGTGATGAAGATGGAATTGCTCCATGATATCAGACTTCACTGCTTGTAAGTTGAGGTATATAAGAGCAGAAGCAAAGAGGAAGAAATCCTTTCATTTACTTCAAAGCTTTACAGCTGACAGGGAGCTAGCTGCATGGCATTGCAGTCTGCTACTTATTTGACTGCAAGACTAAATGCCCAGGGAAGCTGCCACCCGAAACCCAGCCATGCTCTTTCATGTAGTATGGATGAGGCTTGCAGCTCTGAAATGCTGCCTGACAGGAAATTAAATTCAAGGCTTTGTTCCAATAAATAAATAAAACATCAAGAAAACATTTAGTTGAGAGAGACCACAACAACCTCATGCTGAATTAACAGAAAGGAAGCTAGCACTGCTTTCTCATTCTGGACTGCTTTATTCCTAGCAATATTGGGGTCATACATGTTAAGAAAGAGGAAATTATCTAAAGAGAAATGGTCTGAAATTAAACTTTCCCTCCCCTGCAAGCAAATAGCTTTCCAGTCCCACTCATATTCTACATTGCATGGATACTATATTATATAGGACTTTAAATAGGGGTGCTCATCCAATTTTGGTAAACCTCAGAAACAGGCCCATTTGAGCCTTGACTCTGAAGTCCCACATAGGTTCGCAAAATACATTTGTCCATAGGCGGCAGCCTCTACCTGCTGCTTGTCATTGCAATTGTCTTGCTAACAGAGCAATACAGACTATAGGAAACCAGCATAATTTATGCAGCTTTAACACAGCTGGCATTAAGTTACCCCATTCTCTTATATGACCCTTTGCAGTGCTATGATGCTCTGAGAACTCTATGCACTACTCCAAATGTGTCCACACCATACAGATTCATGTATATTACTGACCATTCTGTTTTCGGTAACTTTTACAATAACTTCCTACATTTAGTTTGATGGGTTTGCTGCTACTGCACACTGAGTTGCTATTTCTCTATTTCCAAGATAATAGGCATAGCTAATTCAAACCCTATGAGGTTATGATAGGTTAGATGTCCCTCCCAATGTGTGCCAAATGGCACTTTTAAAAACATCAGCACCCAGAATCTTATTTGCTTATTTGTTAATGTCATTCACCCAGTCTGGAGAGAGCTTTCTGAAAATTTTCAGTCTTTTTACCATTTCACCATCCTGAATAAAGTGGTTTCATCCTCAGATTGGCTTCCTTATGGCTCATTTGCATGAATAACTTGAACAGTACTCAACCTAATACAGACCCCTCAGAGAAACTGCTGCTTATTTTCCCTCATTATCCATTTGTGTTTTTATCTGCTTTTTCTTCTTTTACCATTTACTGGTACATAATAGGATTTGTCCTCTTATTCGGTGACTGCTAAATTTACCTAGGAGCCACTGAAACTTGCATAAAAAACTTGTTTGTAACCCATGTATATAACATGTCTCCTGGGCCACCAATATCTGCATGATTGTGGAAGGGAGGCAGCTCAGTGGCAGAGCATCTGATTTGCTTGCAGAAGGTCTCAGTTCCAACCCTTGTGTCGCCAGGTATGGCTAGGAGAGAATCCTGCCTAAAATCCTGGAGAGCTATTTCCTGTCAGTGTTGGCAATACTGACCTAGATGGACCAATAGGACTAGGCCTATTGGTGCTGATACAGTACGTCAAAAGGCTGGTGAGACAGGATTTCCATTTCTAGAAACCATGATCAGTTGTTTTCCTTCATCGTACTTGCTCTTCTCCAGGCCTATGCAGGTGATTATATGAACATCTGTGGAGTGAAAGTGAGAAGGGGCAAACAGGCTAGCCCTACCCACAATAAAAAGCACAAATGTCTGAATGGGTATCCTAACTGTGTTTAGCTGAATGTGATTAGAAGTCTCCCTAAGATCAAGAACCTTGTACACTGGGGGGGGGGGGTTTGTCCCATTTTGGGACCTGCAGACCTCCTAACCAAGAGCACCTCTCTTTTATCCAGATTTAATGACTCACTCACTGATCCTGTTGCTAACTCCAGACACTGAGAACTTCCATGGCCACCCCAGAATATACTAGAAAGGAAATATAAAGCTCAGCAGCAGCATACTGATGAAAATCCATTCCCTGTCCTACCAAGATTTCTGCCAACAGTTTCATGTGCAAAAATGGTTCAGATGCATTTATCTCCTTTTCATGTCACCCAAACCCCTCTTTTTTCACCTGTCTGTGAGAGAAAATGCACTTAAGACCACATTTTGAGAAATTGAATGGCTTTTATTGAGCTCCAGTGTGAATCCATACCTACCTATGCTCCCAAAGAACACCTTTAGTACAGCATTGGACTCTGGACCTCAATCCTGGAAAGGGACTCTGTGGGCTCAGTAACAACTGTTGGGGGCAGAGATAACCCATTGCTACTCCTGGTCAAGAGCTCCTTCCCAAACCCATATTCACACAGCTGTGTGAAACAGCTCAGCCCTGAGCCAGGATAGGTAATCTTTGTAATCTCTCACTCTCTCTGGGAATTTGAAAATCACAGTGTTGTGCTCTTACCACTCTCAAATTTCTTCTCATAGCATAGGGATCATTGTTTCTATACAGGTATAAATGTGTCACAATATTAAAATATCCCTGTGATCCCATATATATGCTACAATGCACCAAATATTCATTAATTGCACTGTGATTTTTAGATATCTTTATTTCATTTATTTCTTGCAATAAATGAATGTTTTATTCAATATAGTTTTGGTTTGGATAATACATTTGTGTGTTACATGCAGTTCAGGCATATTCCCAGGGCATCACTCAGTTGTTTCCAGGAAGAGGTCACTTTACTGTGTGGGTGGTAGGCACACACACACACACACACACACACACACACACACACAAAAAACAAACACACACATCCCAGAAGACAGGTAACAGTGCTTCCCAGTGTGAAGACTGATGCAAAGAATTCATTTTTAGCCTCTCTCCAATCTCCTTTCAAAAAGTGGCAATATAAAATAACAATGGTGCAGTATCTACATAGTGCTTCTGTCCTTCATTTGGTCACATACCATTTTTATGGACTCTAAGGATGCAGGTAGGACAGTATGGAATCACAACTGCTTCCTTTCATACCAGAAGGGAATATGGATTCATCCTAACACTGTGTTTAACAATATTTTATACAGAAGAGTCCCAGAAGAATCCTAATTTTGCTTCATCTGGATCGTCTTGACAGGGTTCTGTGAAATGTGAACAAAAGAGATGGCAGAAAGAAGTGAGGCAACATTAATAAAAGCATCAATTTAATAGACTGCGTAACTTTCATATTAAAGCAGTGCATTGTACATAAAACATTTCAGTCTATATTTAAACTAAAACCTGTAATTTTTTTTTGAATTTTTTTTTTTTTTTTTTTTGAAATTAGTAGGGTGGGCAAAGTCTCAAATTATCAATGACATAACAATGAACTTTTAGGATCAAAATGGGAAATCTACCCAGAATCAACTTGATGTGGAATTACCGTATTTGAGGTGTTGAACATGTTTTTTCAAGCAAGACAAACTTCTGCTCCAACACATCAGCAACCACAACACACAGCTACACTAGCACCTTTTGTCTCACCAATATGATTCTATGATTCTAATTGTTCATCTCTATCAATATTCAGATGTTGAAATTCCATGGCATTAACCTTCTAGATACTTTTTATTATTAGACTTATCAGATCATTCCTAGCTATCCATCAATGGTAGTTGGTGGTCACTGGAGCTGGTGGGGTAGAGGGCAAGGCAGACATGCATAACATGAACAGAGAGAGAGACACAGACACACACCTAGCACAGAGACACACCTAGCACTGCTACATAGACACAGCTAGGGATACATACATTTCTATGCTTCACGGTAAGATACGGGAGTTCATTTTTTGCAATATGCCACACAAGCCGGGATCTACTTATGGGGGAAGAGGGTGAATCTCGAATCTCCTGCCAATCGTCTATCAGCTGTTTACCCTTCTGTGTTTCTGGCAGGGGGGTTCTGAGAAATGGGTACTATATAGAACGGATATCACCAACGTGGTGCCCATGGAGTTCAACTCCCATCAGCCCCAGCCAGCATGGTCAAGAGTCAAGGATAAAGGCACTGCATTGGCTACCCCAGTGTAGCGTGTGGCTGGCTGGGCATCTCCTTATAATGAGACATTTCATTGCATCTTAAACTTTGTTTTGAAAATGAACCCACTAGGAAGATCAAAGAGAAGAGCACCATAAAATTTCCTTGCATGGGTGAAAATTCAAATGTATATCTGGGTCGCCCTGCTGTTCATTCCATTTGACCTCTTCTTTTTGACATAGTGCTTAGTACTTTTCTAGGATAATCATAATGTGATTCTAGTAGTTTAAAAAACTCTATTTGCTTTCTATAACTACATTTTTAAATGAAATTCATACCTCGTGCTCAGTGTAGACTTGTTCTTTATTACCGTGTTATGACTGTAGGTGGAATCAAATCCTACTCGTATAACCTTTCCTATCCCTACCATACAAACAGGGAAAGTTATTTAAGTATTATATTTTAAAATGCAAAGCATCCAAGACTTCAGCTGTGATCTTTCTCCCCCACCCTGTATGTTTCACAGATGCATCCTGTTTCTTCTTTTCAACTTGGCCATAAAGGATCAAGAAGAATCATGACTGAAAAACTCTGTGGATGGCTACCAGTTTTCCTCTCAGCATTGCTATATCAAGTCTTCAAGTGGTATGTTACATTTTCCCCAAGAACAGCTTGTGGGTTGGCCTTTGGCCTTTGAATACGATAAGAATTATGCTAGCTTCATTTTAATGTCGGGCAGTTTCTGCCACTTCTATGTTTGGGGGAAGCCTTAATGAAAGGTGTGATACGCTTTCTTTCATTCTTGTTTTAAAGGGCAGGTGTGCAGTGTTCATTTAAATACAACACACTCCCCTTCTATTATCAAAGAAATAAACAACTATCTGACGTTTAGAAGACATCAGAAGGCAGTCCTGTTTAGGGAAGTTTTTAATGACTGATGTTTTAATGTATTTTTAATCTTTTGTTGGAAGCCGCCCAGAGTGGCTGGGGAAACCCAGCCAGATGGGCAGGGTATAAATAATAAATTGTTGTTGTTGTTGTTGTTGTTGTTGTTATACAAAAATGTAAAGCTAGAGTAAAAATTCTCTATGATATGCACTTGATTACTCATCCTATTTGCATTGCTTCCTTTGATATGAAATGATGGGCTTTCTCATTGAAATGAATAGAATAACATAATTGATTTTGTGAAATTCCATCATAGTGGACAGTGAGAATAAATAGGTAGTTTTGGTTTTAAAATGCATAACATAACAAACAAGAACAAAACAAAACATGACATTTAAAAAGCCGTAGATTGCTTAATCAGTCTAAGGCCTGGTTGAAGAGGAATGTTTTTGCCTGGCACTTAAAGATATACAATGAGGACACCAGGTTAACAGGGGTGGTGAAAGGGGAATGTGATAGGGGTGGGTCACCCTGGTTGTCACCACTGGGGGGAGGGTGACAGAATGCCAGGTGGCACTCACCATGGGGCCTGCTGTGCACCCAAACCATGTGTCTCTCCTGGGAGTGACGTGGTGGCTTGGGTGCCCCAAAGGGTCCGCCCACTGCCTCCCCCTCAGCAGTAGGGCGGCTGAGTGGGAGGAGGCAGGCAGACTCCTCAGAGGCCCCGGCTCACCCCGCCCCGCCTTGCCCCGTGGGCGGCTGGCCCTCTGGGCGCAGGGCACGCATGCCGCCTCAGGCGCCTGATTGTCTTGCTCCACCGCTGCCAGGTAAGCCTCCCTAAAGAGAGCATTCCACAAAAGATTGTGTGATCTGAGTAAAAGTTGGATTCAGCAGACTTAATCTGAGCCTTCAAAGGCATATAGACTTTGAAGAGAAAGTGGGAAAGAACTCGACCAGTTTCCTACTCTAGCTATATGCATTTGTCAAAGGCAGAAAAGGCAACCACACACATTTACCACTTCATGATCCACAAGGCAGTAAATGGAGGGTGGAGACTGGCTCAGAGGCTTTGTGAGCAGCGAGGGAAGAGCTCAGGTGTGTCATTGTACCTATGGCTGCTGGCCAACCCCTGACATATATGAATTGGTCATCTTTACAACAACTTTATTCAGTAATTCAGTATTACCACTTTTGATTATTGCTACAAGGATTTCTACTTTGTTTTTCATTTCAAATAATTTCAGAACCAGTTGTGAGTTAAAATACCACACACCAGCATAAAAGCAGAAGCAGATAAATTGCAACCCAGTGGAAGCCTGAGCTAGAGTAGGCAGAGTGCTGAGAGATCGTAACTTGCCAAAGGCCACCTGCTGAGTTCAGAGGAGATTTGGACTGGGAGCTTCAGATTGTAGATCTGTCTCAACTTCAGCAACTACAGCCACACCTGGGAAAGTACATATGGATGACAGTATGGAACAGCCATGGCTAAACTTGGCCCTCCAGCTGTTTTGGGACTACAATTCCCACCATCCCTGACCACTGGTCCTGTTACCTAGGGATGATGGGAGATGTAGTCCCAAAACAGCTGGAGGGCCAAGTTTGGCCATGCCTGGTATAGACCTTTTAAGCTTTTATATTGCACATTACCTTCTATAGATATAAAATGTGCATATAGCATGGCAACATAATGTGCACATTTTACCACTTAACATGACTTACTAAAACATGAAATTTATTTTTATAAACCACTTAATCAAAATATCTTGTAAGTTATTATTAGTAGTAAGGCACCAATAAAAGCAGTAGAATTTGAAAACAATTGTGCATAACTAAATTATATGTAATTGCCATTTCCTCTTTCCTGTTGTTCATTGTCTTATAAATATAATAAAAGTATTTTCAATGATTTTTTTTTAAAATATGTAGTTTCTAAGCCATAGGGAAATGGCCTTATAGAAACACAGAAGGCAGCTGATCTGATCTCTGTGTTACTTTAAATGAGGTAGAATAGCTTTGTCTCTAAGAGCTCCTGTTGCCCTTCTATTAGAGTATAGTTATTGATTTCCCTGTAGAACAAGAACACTTTAATCAAGCATTCAAAAATATTTTTGCAGTATTGAATAAATGCTTGCTGTACCAAGGGGATTTCAGGTTTTATTGCCAAGCTGCCCATCATGTGTTGTTTTGTTTGCATATGCCATCTGAGATAAGCTAAATGAGCTTGCTACTTTTGAACTTTTGAGTTCTTGTCAGTAGGAAGAGAGTGAGATTAGTTAATTAAGTCTTGGTTTGGAACTGCTAACCCCTTTCCAAAACAAATTATACTTTCCTGCTCCACTATCTGCTGTGAACATCGTCCTAAACTACAGGGGTACCTTGGCTTTCTAACTTAATCCATTTTGGGAGTCCGTTCGACTCCCAAAACCGTTTGAAAACCAAGGCGCAACTTCCGATTGGCTGCAGGAACTTTCTGCACTCAATCGGAAGCTGCATCGGACATTCGGCTTCTGCAAAACGTTCGCAAACTGGAACACTTACTTCCGGGTTTGCAGCGTTCGGGAGCAGATTTGTTCGGGAGCCAAGCCATTCAAGTACCAAGGTACCACTGTACCTCAAACTGAAATCAGGTTGGAATCAAGCTATATTCATAGAACCCTTTATCTCAATCCTAAAAGTAACTTTTAAAGATGGTTTCACTATACGGAAAGCACCCTGGACCACTCTGTGGCCTCCTCCCACCACATGGCATCGCACGCAAGCACTCCTGCCAAGTTGGGTGGAGCCTGGTGCCTGTGTGAAGCAGTGTACCTCCCCACAATTTGGGCAGGTGCAAAAAGTAATGAAAGTAGGGTCACATGTGACTGCGCACCAGTATCATGAGCACTGTTTATCACGAATGTGAAATAAAAAGGGCACCTTGAGGGTCCCAGAGACTCGTCAAATTGTTTCAAATCTTAAAAAACACAAAATGCCCACCTTTAATCTTACAAAATAGGATTTGAGTACTACTAGTCGGTACAGGGTGATTGTTATGACCTGTAGATTATTTTACATACTATTACTTATTATAAACTCCATTGCGGAAGTAAAGTGCAGCTAATGCAAATATTTTAAAATTATGCCTTTTCTTACTTTTCCAAAATATAAAATAGTGGGCAATATTTCCCGCCTCCCACAATTTCCCCCCAATTTCCAATTTTTCCACTGGGAAAAAATAAAGAACCTCCCGTCCCCTACCCCCACAAAAAACCCTAAGGGGGGGGAATCCTTCTTTCTTTCATTCACATATCCAAACACTCAAGTTTTTGAAGGCAAGCTGTATGAGTCGGTGAGGATCATATTCAGAACCAAGGAATTATGAACTACAGTGTCGCTGCTAGTGAAAAGTAATTTTAAATGACTGGTGTGTTGAGAGATACATGGAAACAAATTTACCTTCAATCATATATAATGAAACTGTCTTGCTTATTTCTTCAAAGCTTTGCAACTCTCTCTGACTTTTGGCAAAGCTGGCAGAGTGGGTGGGTGATGAAAGATGATGTGCAGAAATATCCAGAGGGCCATGGATTCTCCACTCCTGCCTCAACTAATTGATACTCTTCTAAGAATTTATAATTCCTGCTCTTGACAGCATCTCTGTAATCCAGTGTGTCTGCTTAATTTATACAATTTGTTTTAATGTTTACTGGCCAATAAGTCTTAGTTTTAATAAAATCTTTCCCTCTATTTTCAGACAAATATCTCTTGGTGCCATAGCACATGGATTTCAGGACTACATGTGAAGAGGTAATGCCAAATACAGACACAATTATTGTGTTTTATTTTGATGATAAATGTGATATGAGCTGTTACAAGGAAGGCTAAACTGTATTTTCCAGTAAGTCTCACAGGGCAGAGGGAGTTATTCCAACCATTTTAGGGACTCCACTCCGGATTTGAGTAGAATTTACTCCCTATACTTTTCTTCTCCTGAAGAAAAGGCAGCAGAGATTTAGGATAAGAGTTTTCCTACTCCTAGATGGGCTACCTTCCCAGGTTGACAAGCTCCATCTGCCCCTCCCTTACCTCTCCATCCTGTGCAGAAACCATCTTCTTGGCCATTGGACCCACTATTCGTTTCATCCACTCAATCTGCCAGAGCCTGTCTTCTCATGCAATGGAAGACCCTAACTCACCAAGGGTTTGAGACCCACCAGCTACCCTCACCTGATTTAGCTAGCCAGTGAAAGCCATTCCTGAGTTGTGGCTGCTGATAGCTTCTAAGAGCTGAGTGCTGTGCAGGGAGGGCAGGGAACCAAAGGTGCGCAAAGCACTCCAGAATAAGCACGACGTGTCCCCCACCAGAGGTCCTACCTTCCCCTAACACCCCCAAAACCCCACATAAACAATGAAATAGTTATAACTAACCCACTGCAATTTGAGTGGACTTATCTCAAAGGAAATTACACAATAATACAATAAGTACAGTTATTCTTGCATTGAAGGGAATTGGATTAGTTGACCCTTCCATCCTTACAATTCTATGATAGTGCTGCTCAGGGAACAGAAGAAAATGGAGCACAATTCTTGAGTGTATAAAACTGGGGATATATAGCACAGGAGCAGAATAAGTTGCTTTCCTCTGCTGGCAGAAAAGTACAGTACTGGGCAATGGAAATGCAGCTTTCCCCATCATTGCAGTGCTATGACAAGAACAATGTGTGGTTGCTTAAGTTCTCCCTTCCATGCAGTTCTTAGAGGGGCAATAAGGCTAAGTGGCAGGTAGGGAGGTGTGTGTGAAAACAGAAGTTTCAGATTGATTTGAATTAGCCTGCAACCTCAGAAGATGGGGGGAGAAGTAAACCTTGATCTGTGAAAATAAAATACAACATCAAAACATTACGCAGAGTGTATTTCAGGGCAGCATATATTTGCTTGGCTTTATGAAATCTGAAATAATTTAACCTTCTTCTGGTGCTAAAGAATGCCCTATTTTTGTGTATCAGCGCTGCATTGGCATAGGAAAGGATGGTATTTAAATGAAGATATCATCTAAAGATGTATTGTACAACTGTAGCTTCTAAAAGGCAAAGACTACCAGGGCCTTATTACATTTTAAGTTTTCCATGTAAATTAGGTTATTCTGCTCATGTGCTATCAGTCAGTCCATTGCCGTAAATGGTTTGCTTTTTTCATGCTTGACTTCTTTGTTCAAACTGTGAATAAACTCTGCCCATGTGCATTACAATGCCGGCTTCTATTTTAATTTCGTTGTGATGTTTAATTATGTCTACTGTATAGTTACATGCTGCTTAATTCTTGCCCTAAGCTCTCTTTATAAAATTTCTCAAGAGATTTTATAGAGTAATCAGCCAAGTCAGAAGTGTGCAGTCAAGTAAAGCAAAATGACTGTATAAACAATTCAGCATTTCTTTAAAAAAATAAAAAATAAAAATCTCAGGCAGCCCTCAAATTAATTGGGAGCTATTGGGACACTCCTAGGTATGAATCAATAGGTGTGTTGTTGCTCACTCTCCAACCTTGCTTGGCTGAAAGAAGTTATAACAATAGAATTAAATGTGGTTATTAGCAAGGTTCTCCCACCTTTCCCTTTATTCCCTACTTCCCCACGCCTGTGATTTTAAGCAGAGAAGATGTTCTTATTCCACAAGTCAGGAAGCCAAAATGCAAAGAAACAACTTTTTTAGGATAACTCATTTGGATTTTGTCTGCTGCCCAGTTCTTCTGCTTGAGCTCCATTAACAGAGCAAAGGGTCTGTTCGAACAATGGAAATTCACCTAGCTGCCCAGAGTGACTGGGGAGACCCAGCCGGATGGGCGGGGGTAGAAATAATAAATTATTTATTATTATTATTATTATTAGGGCTGGTACACCCATGAGGCACAATGAGGTGACAGCCTCAGGTGACAGGATTCACAGAGGCAACACATTCAAATGTAATTGGTCAAGGCTGGAAAGGAACCAGGGAAAAGCGACTTGGTTGTGGTAAATTAAGAGTCTTGCCTGACATTTCTCAGTCACCACATCAGCTGAAAGGCCACTTTCAGGGCAAGCAGGGCAAGCAGTGCCAAGAGAGATGCAATGTTTGTGCCTCCCCCTCAGCCTGCATCCTGGCCAACCCTAGCTATGCCCCTGGGCTTGGAAAGTATGAATGGATATTAGGCGCAAAGATATACCGAGAAGGAAAATAACTGAAACCACTGTCTAAACTGCATATAAACTGCCACACAAGGAAGAAATGTGCCCATGTAATAATTACCCATTACTCATCTCAAACAGGAAAAAGATATGAACAGAAGGGACATAATGTCTGGACATTAAAAGGTAGTCTTTAGGGACATTAGACATCATCCATTTCAGATTGTCACAGTACACCTCTTGCCATTTTTTTAGTTCAAGCTGACCAGCTGGATTTAGACATCCTTTAGTTAACCAGTCTGCAGATACAAGCCATGATCTCAAAAGCACTTGGAATGGATTTGCTTTTGTGCATAGAGGAGCTATTGGATTATAACCATAAAGCAGGATGATTGGAATCCTTCATGGTGTTTCAGTGCTCTACTGTGATCCTAGTTAAGCTCCTGGCTCATGAGTAATCCTAATTAGGATTAATCAGAGGCTGTAAGCTTCACACAGCCTTGCCGGGGTGACACCTTCCATTAAGCAATGTGTAAGGTTCAGTCCCATATGCGTTGTGACACTGGATACTGAAATAAGTGTCTTGATATTGTGAAGGGGGATTTTTGCTTGCAGCATTTGTTGACATATCCATACTGAGCACAGATATGCAAATACGTGTTATTAAGTGGATCAATCTCCACAATCCAGACATGTTGCTAGTAATCAGTTTTGTAACGTCATTGTCTCAATATATCTATTTGCAACTAATAACCATAGACATTTCCAGAGATATTTTGGAATATGCTGGCTCTGTTAAAGCTTTTCCAAAAGACTATCAGAGAAAAAGTATCCTTTTGATCCTCTAACATGAACAATCAGCGTGCAGCTTGGAAACTAAGGAAACCCTTTTCTCTGTTCATCCTTTGAAGACAAAGACAGGGATTTGTTTGCTGCAGGATGGTAACCAGGAGCCTTTCAAAGTGCGGCTGCACTTAGCCAAAGATATTTTGACGATTCAAGAGCAAGACGTGATCTGTGTGTCTGGCGAACCTTTCTATTCTGGTGTAAGTATCATTTTCTTCAGCAGTTTTCAAAATGAAAACATTGTGTATGTTGAGCTTTCCCCACTCCCTTTTGCCTTCCATTGGAGGGTGTTGAAATGAAGAAAAGTTGCAATTTTTTAAAATGATGCAATCAAGTCTAGGTTGAAGTCATGAAATGCTATGGTATGGTACTTCTTGGTGTTGTTTTGGTACAGTGTAAATAATATGAGCAGCGTTCAGGAGATCACTGCAGTGAATGGTCCTAAGAAGCATTCAATTAATATAATTCACAGTCATGATTCAAGTGGGATGAGATAGCTTACTTAATGGGATTTAACTTTACTAGGTGCTATGTTGGTCTCAGGTTAAACCCAGGACTCCTGAGACAAAACAAAAACAAAAACCTTACAGTGGCCATGAGTCTCCCCCTAAGACTCCATGATTGGGCAGGGATATAAAGGATCCAAGTTCTTAGGGACCTTGTAAATTAATACAACAACCTTGAACCTGGGCTGGTAGTGTCCAGGCACTCAGTGCAAGCTTTTGAGCTCTGGAGTTATGTGCTGATAATAGTTCTGTCCTCATCAACAGTCTAGTCACAACATTTTGCTCATGCTGGAGCCTCTGCACCAGGCTCAAAGGTATCCCTACGTAGAGCGCATTGCAATAATCAAGTATTAAGGTTGCTTAAGAACTCTAAAGCCAAGAGCAGAGTGTTATGGAGATATAAAAAGAGCTTTGCTTGATCTAACCAAAGACTTGTCTAATCTAGCATCCTGTTTCCCACAGGGGCCAACCAGATGCCCTTTGGAAGTCCACAAGCTAGACATGAGAGAATAGCCTTTTCCCACTGTTGTTCCCTAGTCACTGGTATTCAGAGGCTGTTCTTTCTGATCCAGTATCTAACTTTATGTTGATGCTGAGTTACCCATTGGCTCTACCCAAAGAGAATTTAAGAGTTGCTTAAGATCATCAAACCATATCCCTGCAATTCTACCAGATCATATCCAGTTTTTGTGTTTTTTTTAACATGGATTTATCATTCCCATTTGCATTTCCTTGATATGTCAGAACACCTATTACTTATATCTAGATGACATTTAAATAATGCCTTGGCATAAATGCATGATATTTTTAATTTCCCATACAGTGTTACAGCCTACATTTCCAGAATATTGTTTTAGAAGGTAACGAATGATGCGCTCCGCTTGGTTAGCCTGGCTGCATGTTATCTGAAGATTAAATGCACAACCCATTAGATAACATATCGATGTGAAAATGGGATTTACTTTTCCTGCTAGAACAATTGTCACAGTTGACACTTTTGAGCCCTTTTCTTTATTTCCTCAGGAACTGAGATGAGATTATAAATGACTAGGCTCATTCCAAAAGACTCTTTGTTCAAAGTATTGTCTATTTCTGCTGTATGCTATTTGAATAATTGTCTAGTGATTAGATATGGAGGGTCTGATTCAGCCAACGTGGTGTGTGCTATCTGAAGCCGGTGCAAGGACTCCTACCTCTGCAATGGGGCTTTCCTCCCCCTCCTCCTCCTCTGCACTTTCTGTGCCTCCCCACATCTAACCTGGTGGCAGAAGAGGGGAGGTTGTTCCATTTGGCGAGCAGAAATGCTTGCACTGATGGAACAATTGTTCTAGCACTACACATTTCTACCCTTTTAGCTGAACTTTGCTTCTCCCACATTTATTGGATAACTGCCTCCCAGACATCTATTGTGAGCCCTTGCTCTTGAAGGATCAATTTCACTGAAGGTTAGACCACACGGTACTGGGAGCAATTTGTTGAAGTTATGAGTTTAATGTAGATAAAATGTTATATGTGTTTGAATACGTTGGACTGCCCGTTGCAGAGGACTGGTGGTTTTCCACTCTAGGGTGGGGCAGGCTGAGTCTTGTGACTGGTTTATGAGGTATTTTTCCTAACTCGTACCCTGAGCTTCTCTGTGTTTGGTGCTATGTGTAGGGAAACAGTTTGCTCTGTTGTTTTTTGAGTGGTGTCTCTCTGTGTGTTACAGCAGAGAGAGAGAGAGACAACCTTTGCTTTTAAGCAGCATAGACTTACTGTGGGATCCGGGGAAGGAACTTACTGGACTTTAAAAGATGGGAACTCATTACTAATACACAATGTAGCATTTTGTTGTTCTGCAAGAGTTACTGTTTTGTAACTAAATGTTTAAACACCAAGTGTTAGGTATAGTGTCAGTGAAAAGTATCTGATCAGACTCGTGTAGAAAGAAACCCTCTTCAGCACAAGTAAAAGCTTTAAAACTTATTTCTTGTGGTGAAGAGGGTTTCTTTCTACATGAGTCTGATCAGAGACTTTTTGTTGACACTATATCTAACACAATTATCCTAACCGTACAGCATCTCCAAATGTAGTATTTTCCGTTCCTTTCATGGGAATAAATGACACCCACCTACACATATGGAGAGAGTAAAATGGGCCACTCAGGGATGCTTTTGAGATGGAGTTAACCCACTGCCATTTGTCACTGTATCCATGACTCAATATTCATTTTAGGTCAGGAAACGTTCGGTGTAATTGTGGGTAGTGTTTGTGCTGCACACAGTGGCAGCTGGTGACATTTTGACTTGGTGGGGCTGCATTTTCTAAACTTGCTGTTTTCATCACGGTAGGACTTGCACAGCACATATTTAGGAAAGTGTGCCATTTCACGTGTGCAGAGTGCCATTATCACCTTCTTTCTTTAAAAAAACCACACACCCCAAAAGATATTAATCATCAGTGAACAGGGAAAGAATTTCCATGTAAGAGGATCAAAGTATGATTTTCTTGTTTAGAAATTTAGGTATACTTTTTGAATCCATGTGTTGTTTTCAGCTACACATCTGTTCCTATTTTCAGTGGGAGGGCTGTGATCCAGCAGCTCCAGTGGATCCACCCCCCACTGTATATGTGTCAGGATTGTTTTAGTGTTCTGGTGATACAGCTGAGGTATTAGTATTGTTTTGTGTATTTTTTTCTGCATGCAAATGGTCTGGTTATTATTGTGATCCCCTAGGGTGTATAATAGCAGGCACCACTAGATAAATAAGGATGGATTTTCACCCCGCTTCATGGGAACATATGAGGGGCTCATTTCTGAAAATACTCCTATATGCTATTGAAAAGTGACTGCAGGTTTATCTCTGTGTTATATTGGATATCTGGACACATATTTTAGAAGAATTGCCTAGCACTAAGTGTTTGCATGTGGCAACTCATTGGCATTTGTTTTATGTGACTAATTTGTCACTTTACGATTAGAAAAAAACAGAAAGAGCAGTTCCTTATTTTTTAATGTTGAAATTCAAAACTCCAAAATGAAGATATAGTGTGCAAGCCTATTTTCATAAGAAATATTAAATCTGAATAGAACTGAACTTGGCTTACTCTTTCAGGAAAGGACTGTAACAATTAGAAGACAAGCCGTAGGAGGATTTGGATTAAGTATAAAGGTAGGTTGCATTTCCCCAACTGTTTCCTATGTTCAATCAGAAATGCCATTTGGCTTGTGAATAATGCATTTAATGAGATCAAAAGGTGCTTGATTGTATTATTACCTGCAATTTCAATGAAAGGTCTGTATTGGCTGATCTTTACAATAGATAATCAGTTGAAAAAATTTCCCCCATAGTTAATGGAGGAACAATAGAGGTAATATCCCATTAAGATTCATTTGTACTTATAAGGTTTGGTATATATTTTTAAAGTATATTTCATCTGTGTAGTCTTGTCTTTTGTTCAGTGGTCCTTTAATTTTAATTACTTGTTAATGAACACAATGGCAGGCTCACTAAATAGCCAGTGAGTTCCCATAAACTATTTATTAATTTCGTAGTTGCTTGCTAATAAGATTGAAAATAGTCCTATTTCTCCACTGTATTCATTGTATTACAGATGGAATGATTAATCCACATGAGGATTGGTTTCTCTCTCCCCCCCTCCAAATATCTACCTTAGAAAAGCTTAGGAAACATAAAAAGGGAGATAATTTTAAATAGTACATTATAGCTCTGAAACAGCATAAGGTAAAGGTAAAGGTACCCCTGCCCGTACGGGCCAGTTTTGACAGACTCTAGGGTTGTGAGCCCATCTCACGCAAGAGGCCGGGGGGCAGCGCTGTCCGGAGACATTTCCGGGTCACGTGGCCAGCGTGACAAGCTGCATCTGGCAAGCCAGAGCCGCACACGGAAACGCCATTTACCTTCCCGCTGGTAAGTGGTCCCTATTTATCTACTTGCACCTGGGGGTGCTTTCGAACTGCTAGGTTGGCAGGCGCTGGGACCGAACAACGGGAGCGCACCCCGCCGCAGGGATTCGAACCACCGACCTCTCGATAGGCAAGCCCTAGGCGCTGAGGCTTTTACCCACAGCACCACCCGCGTCCCCTCTGAAACACCATATAAAGCAACAAATCTCTTTTGAACAGAGCTTTTAAAAAAATCTCTTTAGTACAGAAATCTTAGCTGTTATCTATGAATGCAAAGCAACATTGGTATATGTTTTTCAAAAATGAACTTATGAAATATGATTTGAGGGGAAAATAAAATGTAGTTCTCTTGCATTCTCATTGAGTAGGAACTTGAAAAAAAACAAAAACTTTCCAGTTCTTAAAATGAGTCTGGTGTGTTTATTTTAGCAGAACTACCTAATTAAACCAAATGCTAATTAGTGCACTATGGCTAAAATCCCATAAGAATGAAAATGGGAACAAGATTTTTTGTTGTTGTTTAAAGTCATTACATGCTGTTATTTTTTTCATGTCTAGAAACAGAAAAGAGAGTAAGTTGTGTAAGCGTGCCTGAACTAAGAATTTAAACATTGGAACACTGGTAGATTTTTTTTTTCTTTTTTAAAGCTACTATATAATTTATGATGATGCTGAAGAAAGTTCAGAATGCTAGGGACTGGAAGACAATTAACTTCTTTTTTTGCAATACAGATTTCCGCTGGTTTATAAGCATAAGAAAATTATTACTCTGGACAAAATCCAAAAATTGTATTCACCTTTCATACATTCAGTTAATTTCAGATAGCTTGCTCAGTCTACCATCATAATATTAATTGCCTCAAATTACTGTTCATGCTTTTAATTGGGGTTCTGAAACAGAATCCTTGGCTGTATTTTAAAAAGAGCTAACAACAGACGTAATGACATACAATACCAGATATAGGAGAACAGAAGGAATTCACATGAAATGACAGTAGGAATTTAGGGTCAACTTCTACTTTTTCAAAATCTATGTTGGTCCATTCGTGCACTTCAAAAGATGTTGACTGTGGTTATAAAAAAAACCAAATGCATAACCTGGTACTAATACTCAGCAAGCCTAAAAATATCTCTACAGTATATCCTAAAAAGAGGGGCAGGGATTGTCATTACTACACTATTAGCTTCCAGAGACCTACTTTTTGACCCTTTCCTGTGTTCTTAGTAGCTAGTCAAAGCGGAAATAGAAGCTAAGAGTCCTGATATTTTTTTCTGATGCCCTTCTGTTTCATTAGCAGTTCTCTTTCTCTCCTTGTTCATTTTCCCATAAGCATTTACAAGTTGCATCCCTCATGCTGTAGGGAAATCCCCACAAAACTCTCAATATCTGCATTTCATTTTTATGCTTTTGCCCAATTCCTCATGGTCTCCTCACTCACAGGATCAGGATGGACCTCCAGATGCTGTTGAACTCCCTTCCACCTGATCAAGGATTATGGGAGTTGTAGTTCAGCAACATCTGTCCCTATCCCAAACTTAAGGGATAGAGAGGTGGGCTTGGATCAGGCTAACTCATTTATGGGACTCCAAACCTTTCCATAGATCAGAGCTGCAGCTAAGGGAGGGGGAGAGGCTTGCCAGGTTTTTTGCCCCGGGTGAAGCCTCCAGAGGGGCTCTATTGAGGCTCCCCACCTGTGTGTATATATGCACAAATATGCATGGGGTGTGTGTGCTAAATCGGGTCTTTGACCTGGGTGAAATAAAGCCCAGATTCACCCCTGCTTAAATACTCACTGCGTCCAACAACTAACTCTGACTTCCTGACCAGCTTCAAAATCACCATAATAGTTTCTACTATGCTACTGTCAGTTCCTAGTATTCCTTGTATTGCTCCTCCCGAAGTTGCTGACTGGCCATTGCTTTGGACTTCCCACTAATCTGTGTTCTCATTTCTCTCTGTGCATGAAGTCCCAACCACGAAGCTTTGGTCTGTGAAGGGAGAGTATCTGCACCCCACCCTCCTCACCCCAAACATAAAGTTAACGATGCTCTACCAGTTAGGTGAAAACTAGTTCAGGGGTAGTTAACTTTCTGTCCAACAGAGTCTGCAACCAAAGATTATTGCCAAAACAGTATCTCTTGCCTTATGAATGTTGGTGACTTGTATTGGTGTGCCAATATGAACCAACTATCATTTGCTGCACTTGATGTCACTCAGGGTTGTAAGAGTTGCTTGATGAAGTCAGTTGCTTGATGAAGTCATTGTGTGAATTGAACAGTGCAACCTTGGTTTGAAAAAGGTGAACAAGGCTAGAGATTTGAATCTTTCTGCAATAATCCAATTGATACTTTCAGAGTCTGGAAAGGCTAAAAATATAAAGGCATTGTTTGAAGAATATGAAATCTGACATTAACATTGATGTTTCAGAATTGCTTCTAGGATAAGAAAGCATAAGGACCAAAACTATGCTTAATCATATTTAGTTGAAGAGTTTGTGAGTTTTTTTATTCTGTTTATTTTTCTATATAAAAAACCCAGCACAGAAACTGAGCAGCTTATTTTGACTTCCACTTCCATTCCTCCCACGCTTTTAAGGACAACCTGTTACTTTTCTTAGAATTCTCCTTTTCATCTCTTATTTCTTATTCATTTTCCTACTGACTTTTTGTGCTATGTTACAATGAGAAAAAGAAAATGTAAAGCAGCAAAGAAAACCTTCACATTCATTTTAATCAAATGTCCAGTATTCTTGCTATCTATTGTATGGCTTTGTTTATCTGTTCCTTGTCAGCACGACAAAATGATCACAGCATGGCTACTGTTTCAGAACTGGGCCTATTTTTCTTATTATAAAGTGGGCTCCATATGGTAATCTCTGGAGAATCTGGGGGAACCTGCAGTGAGTTTGCTTTCTTTTGTCAACAGTTCCACATTGTTCCGTTCACACCCCGGTCTGCTGATGCTTCCAACAGACTTTTTTCCCCTCCCTAACAATGGAGCTGATTGCATTCATATGCCTATTATTAAACAGAATTGTGAAACAGAAAATCTTTACCCCTTTGAATAAAACAAACTTAAAATGAAGTAAAAACTTCAAAGAAATGTAATAATATTTATAAACTGACAACAGGCCCAGTAAAATGTGGTTATTTTCATCTCATAGGGCGGAGCGGAGCATAATATTCCAGTGGTTGTTTCCAAAATTTCAAAAGAACAACGAGGTAAGTATCCGTGCCAGGCTACTTGCTCATGGGATCCAGCAAAGCATCACCAGGTTTATACATTTCAGACTGGGGAGGAATAACTGAATAGTTAAGAAAAAAATTGAAATCTGGGCCATAAATGTGCATGGCAGGATATTTTTAAGGAACATATGAAGCTGCTTCATGCTGGGTTAAATCCATTGGTTCATCTAGTTTGGTATTGATTACAGTGGCAGAGCAAGCCGATTGGGTGCCTGGGGCAGCATGCGTACCCTGCGCCCAGGGGCGTGGCAAACCACTCACAGGGGCATGGCGAGCCAGGGCAGGACGCCCTGTGGGGCCTCCGAGGCGTCTGCCAGCCTCCTCCCGCTCAGTTGCCCTACAGCTGTGGAGGAGGTGGCAGGCAGACCATTTGGGGCAGTGGGAGCCTGTGGGCACCCAAGCCACCGCGTCACTCCCAGGAGAGATGCGTGGCTCGGGCACGCTGCAGGCCCCGCGGTGAGTGCCACCCGGGATTTTGTCACCCACCTCAGTGGTGACACCCAGGGCTGACTGCCCCCACCGCCCCCCTTCCTCCACCCCTGATTGTTTACAGTAACAGGAAGCAGCCGTCCAGGATTTCAGACAGGGTTCTCTCCCTGCCATATGTGGAAATGCTGGAGACACAAGGCAGATGCAGGGAGCACTGGGCCTACAACCCTTCCTCACACTTTGCACATTTAAAGTAAAATAGAATTTCCTTTGTGAATTTTAGGCTCACATGCTTTAAAACCCTCTTCAATACAAGCCTAATTATTGTCCCTGAACCGTTTTATATGTACAGCACACATTATTGTAGCTGTGGTGCGCATGCAGTGTGCCAAGCATTCCCAAAATGCATGAGAAGCTTCTGTTTTCATGGAGCGCCATCTGCACAACAAAACACCCCAGAAGCCTAGGGTGCACTAATATGTATCCAATTAGGTTTCAGTCAAGTTGTGCATAAGGTTGAGGAGGAGGTGGACTGTGGCCAGCAAGAGCAAATTCCATAGCAGTTCCCTTCTTTGGCTAGAGTTATGAGGCTGAATGCACATCACAGACTAATGTGCAAATTGGAACCTAGCTGTCCATCTGAGTTTGCACTTCTGTGAGAGTTGTGATGCTCTTCTTAGCTAACCCCCCCCCCCCCCCAATGCATTTAAAATGGTTAGTTTGAGATCAGAGATTTATATTTAAATGTCTTTTGGGCAGATTTTTTTAAAGCACAGAAACTGGATGGAAAGTGACCGGGTCAAGAAATAGACAGATATGTCAATCTCTAGCAGATGTCACTCAGATCACAAGATCCACTGCAGCCTTTAAGCCTGATAACTGTATTTAGAAACAAGAGCTGCAGCTGTTCTTTACATTTTCAGGGTTCAAGACTAGAAACATGTCCTAGATGCAAAAGGGGAAATAAATTTCCTCAATAATACTTTCAGAAAATATTAATTATCTATGTAAATGTGAAATATGAAACCTGTCATGGATTTGTTTTCTTTTGTCACCTATTTCTCATTGTCCTGCTCACATCCTGCTCCACTGATGCAGCTAATTGAAAAATATAGAGGAAAGGTTGAAATGAAAAGCACACCTTTCATTTATTTTCTCTTTCTTTTTAGCGGAACTCTCAGGCTTGCTGTTCATAGGAGATGCAATTCTACAGGTAGGCAAACCCATTCACTTTTGCCAGGTTTTAGTCCCAAGTATAATGTGAAGTCTAACCTAAATGAAGCCAATGCTCAAAATTGTCTTTTCTTTTTTTTTAAACTCAACAGATTAATGGAATTAATGTAAGAAAATGCAGGCATGAAGAAGTGGTGAGCTTCTACTCCTTTTCTAAAAACCATTGCGGTTCTTAATAAAAGTCAGCATAGCTGCACTTCTGTCACAGTGTTCATCGCTATGCTCTGTAAGTAGATCAATGATCCCAAGATTGCTAAATGATCTAAGCTTTGAATATTGCAACTTTACCATAGAAATGGTTTACTGGCCTCAGTTGTGTTACAGCCTAAGGGAGCCTCTGCTTTCTTAGGATTTGTAGGTCCTTTATTTCTGGTGTGCTGTGTGTACCTCCTTTAAGCAATACTATTATGTCTGGTGAAGCAGCGCTCCCTGTACATACCAGATGTGTGGAAAGCTCTCGTGTATAAATAGAGAAGTGAGGGCCAGGGTACTGGGCCCACCCCCAACAGCCGGCACCCACACATTGAGCACAGATGTCTACAGTGGAACCCCTTAATGTGAACAGCTCAGTATGGTTGAGGTGCCAGTGGAAGCACTTACCCCAGTGCAAATTTGTGTGTGGGTGTGGCTAATCTGGATTGGGACTGTAGCATGGAGTAAGGAGTTAAATATCCTCCCCCCTACAAGGTCTCAGTTTAGACTGAGCTTCCTCACACATCCTGTTTACTTTTTCAAAGTAGTTCACACAATTGCTAATTGCATGAATAGTTTCTCACTCAGTTTGGTCTGGGGAACCTGTGGCCATTGAAGTGTTTCTGGTCTACAACTCCCATGAGCGCCAGCCAGCATGACCAATAGTCAGAGATGATGGGAGTTGTAGTCTAGCCACATCTGGAGGGCCACAGGTTCCCCAGCACTGCTCTAAAAGATAAGACGTCTTGCATAGTTGAGTGATTTAAGAATGCTTTGAAGATGTAAATTCAAGGGAATTATAGCTCTTTTAAAAAGAAGAGTTATAGACTCTTACAAAATTGTGCATCAAACAGTAATGTAAAGGAGCTACCGATTTCCTAAAGAAACTCTTTTCTTTTTAATTGTATATTGCATTATATGAGGTTCAATAACGAATTAAGTTATTTTCCTAATCCCATTTCTTGGAGCTGTATTTCCTTTTTAGTTTTGTGCTTATTTCATATATGGCTCATCAACTTTCAGAGTCTGATTTGTTTGCAAAAGCAGCTTAATCCTTTGCTAGGCTTCTGTATACTAAAACTGAGTTTTTTATTTACTGTGTCTTCGAGCCTTGGTGTTCCAGCAGTGATCAGATTACTTTAGTCAGTAGTTAAGCTAATGCAGAAAATCTCTCTGTGGGAGCAAAATGAGATATTGGGGCTTCAGGAAAAGGTTTGGTTGTATTTTTGAGTGCAGTGCCATATAGCTATGCTAGTAAGTCATTGTTTTGTGTTCAGAGTCAATGAAGCAAGATATGAAATGTTTGTGAAATTATGCCGGCACCCTTGTTAACCTGATTATGCTTTCTAGGATTCATATTTCTTTTCGGTTATAATTTGCACAGCCAGCCATGCTTATATTTTAGCACCTGACAAATGCTTAACCAAAACCTTGGGCAGAGATGTAAAGTGGGTGCTTGTTTGCAAACCTTCAGCCATAGAATCATAGAATGGTAGAGTTGGAAGGGACCCTGAGGATCATGTAGTCCAACCCTCTGTAATACATGACTGGATACTTTTATAGATGACTCTTCTCCTGCAACAATCAAAACAAAGCAGATATAAATGAATCAGTAATGACTGGACTGAGAAACGTCTTTAGAAAATTGAGAGGGGCACTTCAGTAAAAGGACTGTGGCAATATTCAAGGAACAGGACATCCTAAGCAGAATATGATGATTGAGGCCTCCACTCCTCCACTGTGGTGCTTATCAGATCCCGGAGCTCTTCTTCTTCTCTCTTCTGCCTTCAACTAGGCAGCTATTCCTGTTCTATCTTACAGAGCTACAGAGCTCATGTCCTACACAGCCCAAATGCCCACTCCCCCATCTGGCATCTCTAATCTGTGGGCATCAGATTGTTCACCTCTGTGCCTGGCCCCAGATTCCCATCACTTTCTTGCTTCTGGCTTGCCACAAGTGTTTCACATCTGGTATGTATACATTGCAGCAGCCTGCTTAGAGGTGAGTAGAAAGAGGCTCACCCCAAAATCAATTGGGATCCATTGAATGACCCATTTGCTCTTCACTGGCTGCATTCACGACAGTTTATTCAATTCTCACGACATATCCTTAACTGTTAAACTGAGCTTTCCTGCAACACACACACACACACACACACACACACACACACACACACACAAAAAACACTTTTGGAAGTATAGCAGAATATATTTTAGTGCTCATTTCAGTGTTATTGGCTTCCGGGGGGGGGGGGGGACACCATTTGCAAAGAACACAGAAATGAGCGCTAAACTTGATCTAAGTCTTGTCAAAGCTTAAATATAATGCAGAAAATAACAGTTAGGAAAACAATGGAAAAATGGAATAAACTGTCTCGTGAATTGTGGGGGATTGGATGTATGTTTAGGCCAGGCATTGAATGGGCTGGATTTCTCCATTTCCCATCTCATGTTCCCAATGGGGAATCCTTGCTTTGGCATTCCTTGATGAGCCACTGCCTGTGGTCCCTTTCCTGTTGCCTGACCACCACACCTTACCCTCCTATAGAAGCAGGCCATCTGTCTTTCCTGTGCACCTGGTTCCTCAGGCTGGCCTGGCCTTGGGGGAGTGGGGAGATAAGTTGTTTCTAGCTGCTGCCCTAATATTGTTGCAAGACATTTCCCTAGTTAGTCATTTATGTACACGGGTGGCGCTGTGGGTAAAAACCTCAGCGCCTAGGACTTGCCGATCACATGGTCGGCGGTTCGAATCCCCGCGGCAGGGTACGCTCCCGTCGCTCAGTCCCAGCGCCTGCCAACCTAGCAGTTCGAAAGCATCCCCGGGTGCAAGTAGATAAATAGGGACCGCTTACTAGCGGGAAGGTAAACGGCGTTCTGTGTGCTGTGCTGGCTCGCCAGATGCAGCTTGTCACGCTGGCCACGTGACCCGGAAGTGTCTGCAGACAGCGCTGGCCCCCGGCCTCTAGAGTGAGATGGGCGCACAACCCTAGAGTCTGTCAAGACTGGCCCGTACGGGCAGGGGTACCTTTACCTTTACCTTATTAAAGCTGGGAATTTTAAAAGTGGTGGTAGAAGGAGAGGATGTGGTGACAGAACCATCATTTCTCTGTAGAAGGCCCATATGCATTTGTTATTATCTACAGTTAGAAAGATCTCAGGTATTTGGGCTGAAAGAGGCTGTGATAGATCTTGCTGTGTGGCTCAGTCATGAAGGGATAGAATTACACACACACCAACGTTTTAAATCTTTCTTAAGTTATACAGATCCACAATTTTTTTCCTCCCACAATGAGTTCATGTCACTGCTCGACTCCCACCTTCCTTGGTGCCTGAGACAAGCACCATGCGACTCAACAGACAGGCTGGCCTGTGGCCATAGTCACCTCCTTCCTGGGAAACAAACACATTTTTCTCCCTTTCATGTATTATCCCGGAGCTCTGCTGTTTGTGAGTTCAAAGAAAAGTGCATGAAAGAAAAACAAACAAAACCTAATTATAAATCTGGTGCAAACAGATATTTGATGCACGCAAAGGCAGGTCATCTCATTGCCTCTCTGTCTTAATTTCCCTGTCCAAGAGAGCTTTGGCCCATATCTAATGAGTGTATGTTAAAATGGAAAGTGCTGTTGTTTGGAGTGCTTCACAAGCTGTTGTTTTCAGTTCTTCACAGAATATGAACTTTCCCCAAGTATGTTAAATTGATGGCAATGCAAAAATATGCTGTGTTTTAATGTGCTGTATTAGTATCAAATGCAAAGTTTTGTGGACTTCTTTTTTATTTTTTTTAAAAACCTTCTAATGCATTGAAACTTATTGTCACATTTAGAGAGGACTCTCAGTCCACATCTACACAGTATATTTACTTATAGGCAGTGCTTTTTTCTGGGGGTATGCAGGGGCATGCATGCCCCTAAACATTGTGTGAATCTAAGTTTGGCCTCATTGAGGGGCAGTATTTCAATATGAGTAGGAAAATGAGAGTACCCCTAAACATTTTTCTCTCTTGAAAAAAAGTGCTGCTTATAGGCAAAGACTGTTTCTTAGGGCCAAATCAGACTTGATGTCAGCTAATTGTGTTATTATTATTATTAGGATTTCATTGGGGTTTCTTTTGCTTTAGCATTTATTTAGAAGATTTATAAACCTTTTGAGAATACAACAAGAAGAAAGTGGTGCACAAATGAAACTGGAGATAAAACACAGCTGTGTCCAATTAAAAACAAATATACATAAAGCCATCACAAATAAAAGCAAGTGTGTGTATGTATGTATATCTATATATAAACATGCACACGCACACACAAATATACAAAGATAAAATCATTAAAACTTTTAAAACAGGTATAGGTAACTAAATTATATATCTGGGTGGTCCTGCTGAAATAAGTTATTAGCAGGTGTCTAAAACAGAATTTTGAGGGTGCCTGCCTAATGTCAATAGGCAGCGCATTCCAAAGTGCAGGTGCTGCATTTTGCAACCTCTGGCAAATGTGGAACAGACACTGTGTGGCACTTGTAAAAGTGCAAGTCACACAAATGGAAGCCTTCAAATAGGCTTCTGTGGGGCAAGGTAACACACGAAGTTAACTGGTCTCAAGCCCCATGAATTTTGTGGAAGTGGTCTTCTGCTGCCTTCACCCAGATCCTCCAATTGTCCCTATTTTCCAGGGATGTCCCTGGTTTAGAGAAGCTTTCCTGGTTTCTGATTCGATCCCGGAATTTCCCACTTTTCTTAGGATGTCCCTATTTTCATTGGAGAAATGTTGGAGGCTATGGAGTTACCTAACCCCCAAGCTGTCTGAAGGAAATCCTGTATAAGGAAGAGTTTTTAAAATGTTCAACGTTTAATTATGTTTTATATATGTTGTAATCTGCCCAGAAGGCTGGATCAATCCAATCAGATGTGTGGAGTATAAATAGTAACATTACTATTATAGAATGGGACGTCCTTATTTTCATAGGACAAATGTTGGAGGGTATGTTCACCCAGTGAAACAATCTTTAATATTCTTTTTTTAAAAAAAGAGTCTTGTCTCCTGTAAATTGTGCAATGTAGTTTTACCCTGCCATCAATTTAACAGACTTTGGTAAAGGTTTTTTCCCTCCCTGTGGAGATAACAACAGGGTTTGGCTTTTTGAGGGATGTGGATTTAGATTGCAGAAGGAGCATGGAAGGAAATGGTTAAGATCATCTCTCAGAGTATCACTCCCCCCAGTTAGCAAGGCAGTCCTTTAGGAGCTGCTAAGTACTAAAATGAAAATCATTGTGCCTAGTTTGGCCTTTAATTGCTGCCACTGGCCTATTTTTGAGACAAGCAATCTTGGATACCGAGTCCTAAAATAGGCCTTTTTCAAGGAAGTATTTAACCAACCACTTTAGCTAGTCTCTTTTGTAAAATATGAGTGAAAAACTGATACCCACAGAGAGACTTCCTATTAGACAGAAAAAGCAGGCAGAAATAGCATAAGAAGAACAAAATAAATAGGTTTGGACAAGTTTGGCCTTTCTTCAATCATTGGCTAAGTTCTCAAAACCTGTTTCCAAAAGCCCTTTGTTTGGGCCACTTAGCAGTACTGGAGGGCTGCTTGGGTCAGAGCCTGTTGGATCAGGCCAATGGCCCATCTAGTCCAGCACCCTGTTCTCACAGTGGCCAACCAGATGCCTATGAGAAGCACAAAACTGGACCTGAGCAGAGTAGCACTCTTACTGACTTGGGATTCCCAGCAATTGGTATTCAGAGGCATGAATTACCGTATTTTTCGCTCTATAAGATGCACCAGACCACAGACCACATTTCATCAGAGAAATGTTGGAGGGTATGAAAATGCATTATAATTGTTATCACTTTAGCTCTAGGTTCCTGTACAACTGAACTTCTCAATACTGTGTTTTTACCTGTCTGTACTTGTCATAACTGATTTGTAGCCAATACTGCTACTCAGAGTAGACCCATTGAAATTAATGAACACAGCTAACTTGGGTCTATTAATTTGCATAAGTCTACTTGAGTAAAACTTAGTTGGATGCAACCCATTATGCTGCAGAACACTCTGGGATCACAAAATGAATGAAGGGCAGACTAAAACAACATATTAAACAAACATATTAAACAAACAATAATAAACAAACAATTAAGACTCACTGCTTAGCAGAGGTTGTTGATAGACTGCCAAGATGAGGGCTGAGCCAAATGATCACTAGCAAAAACCTTTGGGGCAAAATGCCCCCCCCCCCCCGCCCCCAAGTCATGTCACCTTCTTTTATGACTATCATTTCCCTTCTCCTCGGACATCATGTTATCATCTCCCTGCTGCCTGATCCTAACTAGCCAGTGATCATGTAGCCATGGAAGTATCATGCCCCCCTGTGACCATGCAGTGAAGAGGGTGAAAATTACCAAGATGTTCAGGCAACTAGGTGGAACACTTCTGTTCTGGCAATGTACTTTGTGGGCCAACAATAAAACTGTCACTGTTCAAGTGTGCTAAGAAAGGAAGTACACTCCTTAGCCAGAAGCACATTCTCCTTTGTCCTGTGCTGTAGAAGATTCATTGTCTGCTGTTACCTTTGAGCACTGGAAGAGAGAATGTGTTACCTAGACAACATAGGAATATGCTTCCTTCCACGTGTAGCTCTAGATTTTGGGCTGTCTGAGCAATTGCAAGGCCCGGTAAAATCTTGCGAAGCCCCAGATCTTCCTGAATGTACTCTATGGGCTGTTGCACCCTGCAGGCATTGCAGTGAGTAGCAGAAAGCTCCAGATTTCAAATGTGCACTCAGTCTCCTTATCCAGCCTATCATTTTTTCACAGCCATAGGTGTGTTTGTCAACAGAGTGCCTAAGTCTGAAGTCAACTTCTGATTTCACCTTGAGCATAATTCCAAAAGTAGCGGGGGTAGGATATTATCTGAGCAAAGCTAATGCCAGTATTGTGTGATTGTTGCAAGATTGGTACTAACTGCAGTTTTCCACCCACTAATTCATGTCAATAAGCAAATTATAATAATTACCAGCAACTAAATGACCAAATTATGATTGACCTAGTGGTGTATTGTAAACAAGATGTACTTTAATAATGGTTTTTCTGAACTGTATTGCTAAGTACCTATTTTCTCAAAAGATTGGGGGGGGGGGCTTTTGAAAGGAAGGGTCAAATTGTAATAGTGTGGAAGAGTGCAAATAGATACTTGGCAATTTTGTTTTATCACAGTTTTATCATTTTATGTCAACTATGATTGGAAAAATATTTGACCTGCTCTCTTCTGAGTCTAGCATGAAAAAGGAAAGCTATAATTATCAGGTGGTAGTTTTGCAAGGTAGGCAACAATCTGTTTTCCTTGTGACCCAGTTTCCACTGATGTTCAGTACCATCCTCTTTGTTATTCACCACTTCTCACCCTCAGAGGCTCCTAAGAGCACCAATAGTACCTTGGAAGCCAAATGCCTTACAACTTGAACGTTTTGGCTCCCAAACGACGCAAACCCAGAAGTGAGTGTTTCAGTTTGCGAACGTTTTTCGGAAGCTGAATGTCTGACATGGCTTCCACGGTTTCCGATTGAGTGCAGGAAGCTCCTGCAGCCAATTGGAAGCCGTGCCTTGCTTATTGAATGTTTTTGGAAGTTGAACGGACTTCCAGAATGGATTTCGTTCAACAAACAGGGTACGTCTGTATCCTTTTTCTTCAGAGTACATTGGGTGGGACAATTGCTGCAAGAGCACAGACACCCTTCTCATCATTGGACTGCTTCTAAGGCCTTGTCCTTTATCCTGTTCACTTTCCTTATGTTCCACTAATTTCCTGACTCCAAAGTTTCTCTCTCTCTCTCTCTCTCTCTCTCTCTCTCTCTCTATATATATATATATATATATATATATATACTTGTTCTAAGCATGAGGGCTCCCCTCTCCAAATCTCTCTTTTTACATTTCTTTGGATGTTGCTTTAGAGACTGCTCCCTCTTATCTCTGTTCCCCTAAGCTGCTCATTCTGCATAAACTTGTTTAGCAGCTTTTTAGTTTCATCTCTTAACTGCAAATAAAACAGATTTTGTTTTTCAATACTATTTAGTTATGGCCTGTTCAAAACAGAATTTCCACACAACTGTGATCTTGTGTTTCACTTTGCTCTTCCAAACCAGTGTCTGGTGCTTCCAGAAGGGAGATTGGCAAGCCTGGGCTTGTTCTTTAGCTCTTTTCAGGTTAACTTGAGCTGCAACAAAGACTTGTCCTATGGTTTACAGTTGGTGGTTTGCCCAGGAGAGCTAAATCATGGACCTGAGTTCTGAGGACATGCTAAGGCAAACTATGCTTAGGTCAGTTCAGACTAGCAGCAGAACAACTGGGGAGGATCAAAGCTGCTGTGATCTCCTCTTCCAAAGGTCATACACTTGCATGTTTGCCCTAAGCCATAGCTTGACATAGCTTGACTTGTGAACGAGGCCAGCGACACTTTAAATATCATGTTAGTGTTTCGTTTGTTGTTGATATTGCAGATTCGTGTCCAAGGGAGAAAGAGCCATTCAGATATTTCCAGCTATAAAACCATGGCTATAATAGAAGTTGTACTCTGAATGTCAATTAACCACTGGCAAGAATGGATTTCTCTGGGATTATTGCCTAATTAGGAATATGAAATGGAAGTGAAGTAAAAGCTGCAATGGGACAAAATTAAAGATGAATTGTGATACGCATTATCGTTTCCAATGCATTCAAGCCATCACCGTTACGCTCATCAGTGAACACCCTGAACAATTTAAGCTAGTTGCTTTCATTTTTTTTCAGCACTGTGCTAGAATGCTGACCCAGTATTTTTTTTTCATTTTAGAGTTGTTTATCAACCTACAGATGTAAAATAGATAGAGACACAAGAAGCTTCTGAGAAAGAACAGATTAGATGACAGAAGATTCAGTAGCTGCAGGTATCCTATAAACCAATTTTCGATACCCTGGAGCCCATGACCAAACCAGCTGGAGCTGATTAATGTTATAGTTGAAAAAAAATCTGCAGGGCACCAGGTTGGGGAAGATGCAATTGAAACAATGGAGTGTGTAACCTGTGCTGGATACTAATCTTAAATCAGGCTTAACACCTGTTTTTTAAAAACATATTGTTGTGTATATGGTTTTTTTTAAGGTATGGAGAAGAAAAATTAAGGCCTGTAGGTTGTGTCTAGCATGCCCATGGCTTAACTTCAGTTTGCACTGCCCAAGAAAGATAATTTCAGGGGAAACGGGGAAGCTGAACTATTATATAGGACTTTATTTCATTGCCTATCTATTCCTCTTGTTGGGCGCTTACTATTTTAGTATAGGTTTCAGATTTTGCAAAATAGGGATGGGACAAAAATGTGTTTATATGTTTCCCTGTATTGCTGAATCAGTGGCATGGATGAGCGCAAAAACAACAACCACAAAAACGTGTATGGGGTGTATGGGAGAAAGCAAAAACTACTTTCAGAGGTTTTACAAGTTATGCCTCACAGATGCAGTGCAATTATTCATCTGTGTATGAAAGGCTATCATTATGTGGATGGGCTGAAGCAGGCAAGAAAGGAAGTTTTCACATGGTTTGCAGGTGACAAGACTAATTTTGTCAGAGAAAGCATTTGCTGCAGTACAAAAATATCTTTCTCAACAGAGATTGGAGGCAGAGCAGCCTACGTACTAAGCTGAGAGAGCTGCAAGTATTGATCAAAAGCATTACTTCAAAAACAGATTTGTCAAAGGATTTTGTTTTATGCCACTGTCAAGGTTCTGGAGAGCTCAGCTAGTAGGGGGGAAAGCTTGCAAAAGTTCATTCAAGTTCTTTAAAAGATTTTCTTCTATCCATTTAGTTACCTTTCTTTTGCTAATAATATTTCTAGTATGCAAAACTGAATTTAAAATTATTTTTCAAGGGTGATTTATAAATAAAGCTGGGTAATAGAAATAAATCTGTCTAACAAATCCTATATTAAAAAGAGTGTGCCCAGCATCACTGTGTGTTCAGTAACATGTACTGAGGCTCATTTTTCAAGTGTGATCACACATAGGTCAGATACAAAGAACAAAGAAACCAATTTCCTTACTCCAAAGGGGTTTGCTAATCAACCATGCCAGCCCTGCCCATTCCATGAGGGGAGTTTGGGATAGAGAATGGAAGCCTGCTATTGAAAGAAATAAAAGAAAAATATTTTGAGAGCTTAAGCCATACTTTGGATCTCTCCTATAAAATCTGGAACCAGTGGCCAAAATTACAACAGCACAAACACTTTTCTGTTGGACATAGGAAGAAGGTGTGCTGAATAACAACTCCCATCATCACTGGCCATTGACCATGCTTTGGGAGCAGATATGAGTTGTTGTTTAGCAACATCTGGAGAGCCAAAAGTTCCCCACATCTGGCATTGTGGACACAGATTAGTCGCTGACACTGAGTTGTTCGGTGTGGGACTGTGTTTGACATACCCACCTGAAAATTTTCTTCTCTCTAGATTAGCAATACATAATGAATCCAGCTCACAGACACTTCCACTCTCCCTTATTCCACATCTTATTGACATTCTTACAAAGCCGGCTGTGTAGAGTAGGGCTGGTGACCCAATATAGGTTCATGTTTCTGGGCAGGCAAAAGTATTTCATCTGGCTGAGAAATGGCTCAGGTGCAGCATTTGTGAATGCAATTCCAATTCCCCTTCCCCAAAAGAAATGCAGAGAGGAGTTGCATGTGACTGATTTGCTCAAAAGTGTTGTTGCCTTCGTTCCTCCTCTACGTAAATCCCATCATTCACTCAGATATGTATGAACTGGGCCACAACATTAGGACAAAATATGCCTCCCTTTTTATGTTACATTACAAAGCTCATGTGTCAGCCCTTTCTGTCAGTTTTCAACCACCGTGTTTTCATGTTCATGCAAGCAGTTTCTGAATAACCATCCCCATCCTTTTTGCTCTTGGAGTTAGACAAAAGGCTGCTCAGCATAAATAAGATTACTGAGTTCTAAGGAGCTGAACCACAATGTATTTTGCAGAACACATGTGAAATTAGACTACTGTATTCATAGTGCTTTGTGTCTTCTGCCATGTCTGAAAATACTTCTAATAAACTTCTATTGCAACGCTGAGGGATATGGAGGAATCTATATAGAGTGTTCAGCAATTCAGAGATTTCAGTCATAGTGGATGACCTGAGAATACAAATACTGTAAAGTAAGATGCCCGATTAGAGCACTGCATCTCTGGCTGACATTTATTAATGATGTTGAGCATTATTTTGAAGAAATATTGAAAAAGCTATAGTAACATTTCTAGTCTTTTATTTATTAAGCTTTTATTCTTATTTTTGTGCATTCTCTGAGGTCTCTCTAACCAAATTTCAATAACAAAAGCATCCCACATTTAAATCAGCTCATAACTTTGATTGTGATTTAAAATTTAAATTTAAATTATTAAAAATATATGGAGCAGCTTTGAAGGGCATGACATTTAGAATATTAAAGAGCTGCTTAAAATATGTGGCTCCAGTGTTTTAAGGTATTTGAGAAATCTCATGCCTATTTGTATCTTAGTATCTTAACCACATGTAGCCAGAAGATAGAAATGAAGTCTGTTTCAAAAGGGAGAAGAGGGCATCATGGAGAGAATAAAGAGGAAGGGGAGTGGTCAGATCTTCTGCAGGGCCAAAGGGCACCTTTCTGTCAGTAGTATAGACCAATACATTTACTCTAGATATTTCTGGGTCCACCATAACTCCTTCCCATGGTGGGAGCTTAAAGTGGATTAAAACCTGCATGTACCTTGATTTTTTTGGATGTTGTCCACATCACATTCTCCCCATCCAACTAGCAACCCATAGTTTTATAACAGTAAACTCTGATTTTGCCAGTGACACTTTAGCCCCTAATCTGGTGTTTTGATCATTGCTAGACTCCGGGGTCATGATTCCTAGGAGTCTAAAAGGTTCCTGTGTTCTGAAACCCAATGCATAAAGTGGTATGCATTCCATCAACCAGCCTTTTTCAAAAAAAAAAAAAATAATACCACCTGTCAGGGGTTCAGGAGCAGAGGCAAGGGCAAGGAAGGAAACAGAGAGCGAAGGGGAGGAGGCAGAAGAAAGGATGAGCGATGACGACGACCCGAGATCTCCGAGTCTCTCCAGTGAGTCGGAGGATTCACAGAAAGGAGCACCAGTGGCCAAGGCAAGGGGGGAGTTTAGGGGGGCACCCCAGGGAGATAGAGCCAGAGGGGAATCAGAGGAGAGCAGTTGGAGATCGGGTCCAGCGTCACCGCCAGAGAACAGGGAAGAGGAAAGGAGCCAGGGGGCAAGCGCTGGCAGCTCACAGCAGGAGGGAGGGCACGAGTCAGGGGTGGCCACACCTCCATCTGGGAGCGAAGAGACGGTTAGACGGAAGGTGGAAGGTTGGGCGCGCGCGCCAAGTTCAAATGCACAGGAAGGAGGCGCAGTAGGCAGCCCGGAAAGAGAGCCGGGTCCTAAAGCCCGGCGCAAAGAGACAGGAGAGTCCGGGGGGTCAGCGTCCGAAGAATCCCGGAAGGAAGAGACCCAGGGGGGCAGAGGGACCCAGAGAAGAACAGTCAGGCGGAAAAGGTGGAGCAGGGCTAGGATATTAAGTTGGTGTACGAGGGGCGGAGATTCAGACGGAGCTTCGCCGATCTAGCTACTAGACGTAGGGTTGCACGCAGCAGCTTGAGAATGGAAACTGTAACTCAATAAAGACTTTTACTTAATGACCGTTGGCTAGCGTGATCCTCTGTGAGCTAGGATCTTGAAGCAACCCTGACAGTAAGCTCCGTCTCCTGTATTGTGGGCATCTACAGCCTCGAGGAGAGGAGAGAAGCAGGTGCCTACTAGTGAGCTCACGAACGGCAGCCGACATGACGGCTGAACAGCAGATAGCGGAACTCAGAGAAGCAGTGTCACAGCTGAATGCCGAGGCTCTCGCATCCAGGAAGAGAGAGGAGGACGCAGCTGCCGCCTACAGGGATCTCCAGGTCAGGTTGGAAGTGCTTACGAAGCAAGGGCAACAGACACCCAAACCAGAGGGGATTGGGTTGGGGAGACGCACAGGCGGTCTGGTCTCTCACTTCGATGGGAACCTGCAACAGTATCCCAATTTTAAAGCAGACGTACTGTGTGCACTGCAACTGCTGAGTAAAGATTTTAGAGATGAGCAAGAGAAAGTGGGGTTCATCATGTCTTATTTGCATGGGGATGCCAGAGCATGGCTGCGCAATTTATGGAGGGATAACGATCCGGCGCTCCAAAATGCGAATGCCTTTATTAAAGCGATGGATGTGTGTTTTTTATCAAGCATTGACGTGGATCTTGCTCGGCAACAGATTCATGGACTGAAGCAGGGAAGGGCCAGCGTACGGCAGTACCATGCCCGCTTTTTCGCCTTGGCCAGTGCCCTAGAATGGGACAGAGATGCGACCCCTGTAAGAGACCTTTTCTGGGAGGGACTAAACAGCTCTGTAAAAGATGAGATTGCGAGGGGGGAGAGACCCCGGACCACCCAGGAGGTCGTGCAGAGGGCGCTGGCAGTGGGGGTACGGCTGGAAGGACGTCCGTGGAGCAGGGACGAAGGGCGTGGAGGGCGCGAACCAGCCAGGGGCTCCTCCTTCTTTCCCAGAGAAGCAGCACGTACGCAATCCACGCCTCCGCCAGGGGGAGGAGCTGAACCGATGGAGGTTGGAGGTGCCAGGGCTCAGTCAGCGACCAGAGCCCTAGCACCAGCAGCAGTGAAAGCGAAGCCTCCTAGAGGGAACAGGAAGTGTTACGTCTGTGAGGAGCCAGGGCATATGGCGAAAGAGTGTCCCCAGAGGCTCCACAAGCTCACTGCAGCCTCAGCAAGGGCGACTGCAGCAACGCAGCAAGGAGAACCACAGCAGGGAAACGACGCTGTCTGGCTGGAGGAAGAGGCACTGGGGCCCAGCCAGACGTATTAATGATGCAGTCCCCAGAGATTTTACAGCCCGTGAACCCCCTCCCGCCCAAACCAGTGGTGAGGCTCACCGCGTCGCTCCAGCTGCCCAATGGCATCACCATGGACGTGCCAATCACCATTGACTCAGGCAGCAATGCGGACTTTATGGGGCAGGACTTTGTCAACCAGCATGCTATACAGTTGCTGCCGGCCACACTGCCCCTGCAGGTGGTCACGGTGGATGGCAGGGAGCTGCTAGGAGGGCAAGTGGTGCAGCAGACGCCACCGATGGTGATGCGACTTGGGAATCACCAAGAAGTCATCAGCTTCAACGTCACTCAATTGTCGGACACGCCCATTGTGTTGGGCATGAGTTGGCTGGACAAACACAGCCCAACGCTGGCTTGGTACCAGAGGCAGCTGACCTTCGGCTCTTCCTTTTGTGCTGAACACTGCATCGTGCCCAGGCAGGAAGGAGAGGAAGAGGAGTCACAGCTACTGCTAGGCACGCTGCAAGCGATTCCCCACAAGTACGCAGAATTTTTGGAAGTTTTCTGCGAGAAGGAGGCAGACAGGCTACCCCCTCACAGGCCATATGACTGCAAGATTGACCTGCTGCCAGGGGCGGCGCTGCCTAAGGGGAAACTGTATTCCATGTCAGAGGACGAGCTGCAAGAACTCAAGGAGTTCATAGATCATAATTTGGAGCGCGGTTTCATCCGAGAGTCCAAGGCGGTGGGAGGCAGCCCGGTGTTCTTCGTTAAGAAGCGGGATACGCCCCAAAAGAGGCTCGTAGTGGATTACAGGATCTTGAACAGTGTGACTAAGCCGTCGGACTTCCCCATGCCCCGAATTGACGACCTCCTCGCAAAGGTGCGGAAGGGCAGAGTGTTCACCAAATTGGATCTGCGAGGTGCGTACAACCTCATTCGCATGCGGGAGGGAGACGAGTGGAAAACAGCCATGTTCACGCCACTGGGGACCTACGAATATAGAGTTATGCCTTTTGGATTGCAAAATGGCTCCCACGTTTTTCAAGCATTCATGCATCACGTGTTGGCGGGACTTCTCTACAAGACGTGCGTCTGTTTCTTAGATGACATCCTGATCTTTTCGGAGTCGCAACAGGAGCATGACAAACACGTCAAGGAAGTACTGAACAGGCTGAAGCACAATAGGCTCTACGCCAAGCTGGAGAAGTGCCAATTTGACGTGACGGAGGTGGATTTTCTGGGCTACAAGCTGTCTGACAAGGGGCTCGCCATGGACAGCGCCAAGGTTCGAGCGGTGTTGGATTGGAAGAGCCCGCGCAACCGGAAGGAGGTCCAACGGTTTGTCGGCTTTGCGAACTTCTATCGCAAGTTTATCAAGGGCTTCGCTATGCAGACGGCGGCCATCACCGACACGCTTAGCTCCAAGAAAAAGAAGTTCATTTGGACAGAGCAGGCGGAACAGTCCTTTCAGGCACTCAAGCGTCTCTTCGCGTCGGAAGAGCAGCTGCTTCATGTCAACCCCAGCAAGCCGATGAGGGTGGAGACTGACGCCTCGGACAGAGCTGTGGGGGCGGTCCTGCTGCAGAAAGACCCGCAGGGGGTGTGGCGACCGGGAGCGTTTTACTCCAGGAAGCTCAGCAAGTCCGAGCAGAACTACACCATATGGGACAGGGAGTTGCTGGCCATTCATGCAGCGTTCAAGGCGTGGAGGCACTTTCTGATCGGAGCCAAGCACACGGTGCAGGTTTGCACGGACCACAAGAACCTAGAGCACTGGCGCACGGCACAGTTCCTGAACCAAAGGCAGATACGTTGGGCTGAGTTCTTTGCGAACTTCGACTTCCGAATAGAGTATGTCCCGGGGGACACCAACATCATGGCGGACGCTCTCTCCCGCAAGCCACAGTATCTGGAGGACGCAACGCCAGCGGCCGCCATGCACATCTTCGCACCAACAGTGTGGGCGTGCGCCGCGGCAACCGTGGATCTGGAGGCGGTGCGACGAGCGTTGCAGGGGGACTCCTTCGCGCAAGCAAAGATCTCAGAGGTGCAAAGGGGCAAAGCAGCGGCCGACGGTTTCCAGCTAAGAGATGGATTGCTCATCCGTAAAGGGGCCATCTACGTGCCGGGAGACGAACTTCGCGCCAAGGTGCTGCAGCAGATGCACGACGCGCCCACTGCAGGGCACTTCGGCAAGGAGAAGACGGTGGAACTAGTAGCCAGGGATTTCTGGTGGCCTGGAATGAGAAGGGAGGTCGCGGACTACGTGGCGAGGTGTGACACCTGCCAGAGGGCGAAGCCAGTGCTTAGACCGCCGGCCGGACTGTTGGAACCGCTGCAAACTCCGGCCGGACCTTGGGAGAGGGTGGCCCTGGACTTTGTCACGGATCTGCCCAGCTCGAGGGGCAAGACGGCAGTGCTGGTGGTGGTGGACTTGTTCTCCAAGATGGCACATTTCATTCCGTGTGCGAAGGTGGCCACGGCGGAACAAACCGCCAAACTGTTCATAGACCACGTGTTCAAGGTTCACGGTCTGCCACGGTCTATTCTGTCCGACCGGGGGCGGCAGTTCATCTCAAATTTCTGGCAGCGGCTGATGGGCTTCCTGAACGTCAAGATCAACCTGGCGTCGGCGAGACACCCGCAAACCAACGGGCAAGCAGAGCGGGTCAATGCCATCATGCAGCAGTACTTGAGGTGTTATGCAAATCAACAGCCTGCGACATGGGTGGATTACCTGCCGCTCGCCGAGTTCGCTTACAACAACACGAAGCACGTGTCCACGGGGGTCACACCGTTCTTCGCCAACAACGGGAGGCACCCCAGAACCTTCCCGGGACTGGAAAGGCTGGGGGAAGGGGAGCCACAGACGGCAGATGCGTTCGCGTCGGAACTGCAGGAAGTCCACGATCAGCTGAGGCGCCACCTGGAACTGGCCAAGCACGCATACAAGGTACAAGCGGACAAACGCAGAAGGGTTGGCGAAGAGCTACACGTGGGGGACTGGGTCTGGTTAGCAGCCCACGCAGTGCCGGCCAGGTCGTTGGCCAAGAAGAAACTAGGGCATAAGCAACTGGGGCCCTATCAAGTCGAAGAGCAGGTCAACCCGGTGGCCTTCAGGCTGGCACTTCCGGAGGGTTCCAGAATGCATCCGGTATTCCACAGATCGGTGCTCACTCCCTACAAGGCACCGCACAGGTTTCAGGAACCCGGAACGGCGCAGAGTCCGGCCAGAGACAGAACAGGGCACGCAGGAGTGGCACAGAAGGAGCGCATCAACGAAGTCACAGAGATTTTGGATTCCAGATGGGGGGAAGAAGGGGTAGAATACTTTCTCGCCAGGGAGGGCACCCCGGCCAGTGCGAACAGTTGGGTGCCGGACTACGCCTTGGACGAACCTCTGCTCAAAGACGAGTTTCATGCCCTCTTCCCACATAGACCGATGCCAGCAGACTTTTTCGACGACTGGCTTTTCACACCCACGCTTTCGGGCAGCACGTTCCGGGGGTTCGACTCGGACGAGGACCCGATACGAGACGTCCGTTCCCCGGAGGGGTCGCCCTCGGGATCTGCCTCAGAACCCTCGTATTGGTGGGACGACAAACCAGAGGAACAGTGGCGCAGGAAGTGGCAAGAAGGTCCAGGCCGAGCAACGCCGCCTGGAGGAAGCGAGGGAGAGACGGACATGGACATTTTCGGGGACGATCCAGGTTTCGAGCACGGCGGCACAGAGATGGAAGCAGAGGTGACCGTCGTCGACGAGAGAAGGGAGGAAGAACCGGAAGACTTCGGAGGGAGGCCCGCTACGGGAACCGAACGGTACCCGACATTCGTCTCCTTGACGCAGCAGCACCCAGCTCCAGCACCGGAAGGAGGGGAAGGGGGAGTGGGGGGCTTCGAGGGGGGGATGGATGTCAGGGGTTCAGGAGCAGAGGCAAGGGCAAGGAAGGAAACAGAGAGCGAAGGGGAGGAGGCAGAAGAAAGGATGAGCGATGACGACGACCCGAGATCTCCGAGTCTCTCCAGTGAGTCGGAGGATTCACAGAAAGGAGCACCAGTGGCCAAGGCAAGGGGGGAGTTTAGGGGGGCACCCCAGGGAGATAGAGCCAGAGGGGAATCAGAGGAGAGCAGTTGGAGATCGGGTCCAGCGTCACCGCCAGAGAACAGGGAAGAGGAAAGGAGCCAGGGGGCAAGCGCTGGCAGCTCACAGCAGGAGGGAGGGCACGAGTCAGGGGTGGCCACACCTCCATCTGGGAGCGAAGAGACGGTTAGACGGAAGGTGGAAGGTTGGGCGCGCGCGCCAAGTTCAAATGCACAGGAAGGAGGCGCAGTAGGCAGCCCGGAAAGAGAGCCGGGTCCTAAAGCCCGGCGCAAAGAGACAGGAGAGTCCGGGGGGTCAGCGTCCGAAGAATCCCGGAAGGAAGAGACCCAGGGGGGCAGAGGGACCCAGAGAAGAACAGTCAGGCGGAAAAGGTGGAGCAGGGCTAGGATATTAAGTTGGTGTACGAGGGGCGGAGATTCAGACGGAGCTTCGCCGATCTAGCTACTAGACGTAGGGTTGCACGCAGCAGCTTGAGAATGGAAACTGTAACTCAATAAAGACTTTTACTTAATGACCGTTGGCTAGCGTGATCCTCTGTGAGCTAGGATCTTGAAGCAACCCTGACACCACCAATGTGCCTTTCTTCACCATATGCACCAACATGGTGAAGCAGTATGTTTTTATTGTCTGTAGCAGCAAAAATAAACATTACTGCGGTATACTTTTTAAAGAGACTGTCCGATTAGTGAGCAACGAGCTTTCACTGGCAACTGTATGCTTTAGCAGATGTATGAAATAGAATGTGAATGTATATATTCAGCAGCAAAAATGTTTAAAGTGTTGGGTTAGAATAGGACAGTTTTAATGTTGTAACCTGAAGGACTCAGTGATCATTTTCAATGGACGTGAGATAGCAAGGTTATTAACAGTACAAATTGAAGCTCAGTTTTGTATACCTATTTTAACATTTCCATACATCTTACGTTTTGTGAGATAGGTGTCTTCTCTTAAATTTCCGCATGTTGCTGGTGATACCTTTCCCCCTACCTTTTTCTTTCAGTTGTGCATTGCTCGCTACAACCTTCTAAGTAGCATCATCGTTGATATTTTCTGTGATCAAGTGTGTCCCACTTTCCGAAAGGGATGCTCAGCAAAGTTTACATGACTTCCACTGTGTCAAATTACTGTGAAACATTTGCTCATATCTGTGAGAGCAGCACAGGGACAGACAATTCAGTTCTTGATAGATGGTCTGGCTGTTACACTAGTGAGAACAGTTTTGATAATCTGGATGAAGTGACTCTGGGTAATTCATGTAGCAGAAGAGAAGGGGAAGCACACATTTCTTTTAAATCACCGAAGAAAAATTCAGGGGTTGTTTTTTTAGTCCAAAGTTAGAGGCAAACCAGACAGATTCCACCAATATGCATTTATTTACTAGAGAATTTTATTTACTAGAGTTTTTTTCTGTGAGATTAGAAAGGTTTAGCTACCCATGCACTATATTTTTTTTACATGGGATGCCTTCATACTGAATTCATACTGAATTATCCAATGAGACTGTCTTGTTTTAAGCAGAAAGGGAGAAGAAGACTGCTCGTGGTGTCCTTTTATGATCAGAGGGGAAATGATATTATCCAAGCCCCTCTTGCACAATTTCAATGGAACGTCGTTCCTTCCTCCTGGAAATGATCATGTTCTAGAATGCTAATCACAACTGTGCAAGGTTTAGCCTGGCCAGGCAGGCACTTTTCACAACCTCGTGAGTCTCCTGGTTGAAGGGTGATTGAAGGGTGTACAGCTGTGGGTTCATCTGCTTTGGCATCCACAGAATTCCCTCCTCTCGCTGGATTTTGCACCAAAGTCAGCTTTCTCATAAGAGAGGCAGTTCTGCTCACAGGTGGGAGGCTTATGTGTTCTGCTTGGTGATAGTTCCAACATCTGGCCATCTGCAGGTTTCACTCTTGCAATATAAGGCTCAGCTTTTGCGAGATGTCTGATTCAGTCCCAACTTTTACCAAAATGCTTACCCCAGACCTCTGTGCACTGAAGTCCTTTTGTAAAACAAGAGAAGGGATTGGGAAATTTGTCTGTGAAGAATTTTAAGGAAGCCAGAATATAACCTTAAAGCTTAAAAATGCACGTTTGCTTTTATTGTTCATTTCTTTTTGTGTTGTACAGTAAGCAACTGTGCAATTGTGTGTGAAGGGTAGAATGTAATTTTGGCTTGTATGTGTGTGTTACATCTACATCTTTAATCCTCAGGTCCAGGTTCTTCGGAATGCTGGAGAAGAGGTGACCCTAACTGTATCCTTTCTCAAAAGAGCACCTGCATTTCTCAAACTGCCCCTCAACGAAGACTGTGCATGTAAGTATTAACTGTTATTTTTATAAACAACAACAACCACAACCCAAACAAACCCAAGTCTGAATCTATCATAGGAGCCCCAGAGCCACTTCAAATTACTACTTTTTAAGCCTGCTTCTGTGAATTGCCCTGCCTTTGTTAATTTACAAATCATAGTTTGGTTTTTGTTTGCTTATTTTTGCTGAGAATTGTATGAGTTTTTCCCTAGAGCTGATTTTGAGTGTTCCATTTTAAACCTTTGCTTTACAGATGATGTTATGCTCTCAACTGATTACAACTTGCTTTGAGTGCTATTAAAGTTCTTTGACTTAACGATAATTTGTCCAGAGTATTTGCATTTCATTTCTAGATTAATACATAATGGCAGAGATTTGGAGAAGGATTGGCATTTCCCCCCAAACTTGGCAATTGAGAGTGAATATATCTGTCTTGAGGACTTTTCATTTTAAATTGCAGTCATGGGCTTGAACAGATTGCTCTGCTTTAAGTGAAGATTAATGGAGTCCATAGTGATCAGTATTTTGTTTTTGTTCAACCATTTAAACTGATTAGTCTTATTGGGAAATAGCAGAAATGGAGAGACAGCTGTCTTCCTTCTATAATTTTAATAAATTGTAGGGACTAGTGCATAGTCGGAGATGGCTCTGTCTGTGTTCTATAGTTGCCCTGTGAAGATTATCACCAGGGTTTCCCTCAGCCTTTTAATTAAGAAAAGGAAAATATTGTTTTAAAAAAGCTTCTGAAATGAATTCAAATAGCCTCCTACCCATTAAATAATTCCCATTGCATTATATTCATTTATTTTCAAATGTTGATTAACTTGTTGAAAGTGTTCTCATTTCTATCATTATACCAGTTTCTCCTTTATTCATACTAATGAAGGTATTTTATATGCATTAGATATTATCAAAACAATTCACTCCTTTCAAGTTTCAAAAATACTACATGTACACAGTAGAATTCGCACACCTACTTTATTTTTTACAGGCAGAAGACTATTTGGGGGTGGTGAAGTAATGTAGGATGACCACAGTTATTTGCTTCAGAATTTATAAATCGCTCTACTTTCATAGAATATCTGGGTGGTGTATCGAAATAGAATGTAAAAGATAATGCAGATCATAAAACAGTGTTGACATTTATAAATCTGTACCCTGATGGCAATGCAGATTTTTTTTTCCAAATAGGGAAAACATCTGGTTATCACAAGTCTGTAAGATTACTTTGCATGGCAACGAACTCCCCATCCCTTCAGTCATCTTTGATGATCTTCATATGCATGGTGGTTTTTGAGAGCTGATGCATTTAGTATCCCTGTAATACACATTAAAACACCCTCTGTAGCAGAGGCAACAGCTGTGCCCTATGTGTGGCTGAATTGTAACTACTGTATGACAAAACCAATGTCAGTTTTGATTATGAAGTGTGTGTAGTTCAGTAAGCTGTGATACACTTTTGTATGTATTTATGTTTTTATTAGGCATTCCTAGTGATCAAAGCAGTGGTACTTCATCGCCTCTGTGTGATAGTGGTTTACATCTTAACTACCATCCCAATAATACGGTAAGAAATGGTTTTTTTTACCTTGCTGCCAAAAATATGAAAATTTACCACACATGACTGTTAACTGAGAATTTTACACAATCTATGAGCATGCTGGGAATATGCCAGTTTCAATGTTAGGTAGACTCCATAGAAGCAAAGTGTACTGTAAAAACCCTTTTCTCATTATGCAGCTATAGGTGGGGGAACTTTATGCTAACTCCTGGTTTAGTAATGGAATAAAATCAGACAAAGACCACAACTGACAAGTGGATTTAGATACTCCATTATTTTTGCTTCATTTAAGTCTTATTAAAATGGAATAAAAATTCTATAAAGAACCTATGGATCCCAGTATGATTTTGTCATAAATTACCTGGAAACCTAGAGAGCTTGGAACCTGCCACAAACCTCTTGGCATTAAGTACGTTTTCCCCAGTGTCCATGTTCCCTCAGTGGTGGTGGGTTCAGTAAGGACTGACCACATCGCTGAGCAGTGCTTCTGAAGCATCTGAACTTCTAGGGAACTATAACTGGCATTGCTACCTACCTGTGCCCCATCACAACCTGGATAGGATGCTGAGTACAGTCACTTTCTTAAAGAAAGTAACGCAGAGTGAAATGATGGTGGGGGTCCCATCCAGTGTGTTCTCTGTTATGTCACTAGGAGAATGCCCAGGACCTAATAATTTATTTTGGACATACAGCATTTATTTGGCTTTCTTTTCCCCCTCAGAATTAATTCTAAATTGGATGTGGGTTGGAGGAGTGTTTGCTCATCGCTAGTTTGGCTTGCAATTCAAATTATCTTAGTGAACCCACACTAAATTTTAATTATGTTTTCCCCTGGACAATTCAATTTTACTACTACATCCAAACCGGAACAAGGTCTGATTTCAAAAAACTGCCAAACAAATTGGAAACAAAGGTAAGTTTGTGTGTTGTAAAAAAAGGTATCAGCACCGACTCTCATGGAAGAAGCTTTTTTGTTCTTTGTTTGAACATCACTTAGCAATACATCATAGGTGCTGACAGACCCAGAGGCTCAAATAAACACCTGAAATGTTGCAGCATTATTCTGTAGTCTCCTGTCTCTGGAACCAGCTAGAAAGATTCCATCAAGAACATTTTGACACTTCTTGCTTCTGTGGAGGCTACAAATACTTCACTATTAGTGTTTCTTACAACCCTTGTAATATTTTCCCCCTTTCATGTCTGCATGACCTCAAAATGTTTGAAAGAAAATGTTGTTTTAAATGTCAGCATATCCTGTTGGGGTGCTTGTTTTTCTTACCACAAGTTTGCCTCTTTTGCCACTATAATATCCATAGAAATGAACACATGAAGAAAGGTAAAAGCACCTTCTGGATAGAGGGGCATGAGAGTTATTCCCTTTATCGGTGATGTGAGCCAGAGCTCTGTTGCATGAATGGTTTGTTTTTCTTTACTTCCTTTGGCAATAACGATGGTGAAGGCTTCTTCTATTCATTGCAGATTCTAGGATAGGTCTATCCTCAACAGCTGAAGTCCTTAGGAAGGATATAGATATAATGCTCATTACACTGGTGTCTCTAGAAACACCCCTTCACTTTCTCCTTTTTGAGTATATGGTGCCCATTGAATAAAACCAGCCCTCTCTTCCTTATATTTGATGGCTTCACTTACGAGCATCCTGCAGGATGTGGTATACTATATAGTTCTCTCTTTGTATAGAAGGTAGAGATTAATGTTACCCTTCCCAGAGAACCTTACAAAATAAAACCTTTCCTGCTATACATATCCCACTTGTTGTAGTGATGAGCATTTTGCAACTAGCCAGTTCGGAAGATTTTCACTGAGTGATCTTGGACCAACCACAGACTCTCAGCCTATCTCACAGGGTTGTTTTCATGATAAAATGGGGAGAAAGAGGACTATGAAACCACCTCAAGCTCTGTGGTGGAAAGATGGCAGAGAAATGTAATGTAATATATAAATGAGGTACTGTTTATTGTAGCTGCTGATGGTAACGCCAAAACATCAAAGGTGTTTGAAATATTTTTCAGGACACACTTTCATGTTCTTCATGGCCTACTTCTCCAGGGCTTAGGTGGGAGAAGAGGTGGTGTGATCTCCGATTAATCCCGCTGCTTCACTCCCGGTTTTCCCAGTATCTCCCAGGGTCAGATATGTGCAGGTAAGTAGATAAAGGAAATATTTTCTCCATATACTGGAGAATGCCAGTTGTAATTTTTGAAGTGAAGGGTCTGAGAAGGAGAGGTGCCCTCAAACTACCAGATCATTTTTTTACCATCGTTAGAGAAAGAAAGTCATTTTTTTACTAATAAGGAAAAATAGATGTTATGTTAGCTGGGGCTGTAAAACACAGTTAGTGCTAGAAACTAATATGATTAATACTCTATGGTACAACTTCCCCCGAAGTTCTAGCTATCACAGAAGGAGAGAGAGTCTTACTATTTACAAAAGGAAAAATAAAAAAAAACCCTCAGCAATATTAAGTAGAATGGGATTTTTTCCCTAAGTCATAGAGTAGAGCTATTGAGTATGACTTAGTTGGTTAAAATCCAATTTTAGCTAAGTAAATTAAAACCTGTTGGTACTCAGGCGGAGCATGTTGATTAAGTTGTGCATGAGGCAAAGAATATAACTAAGAGACTTTTTGCATGACTACAAAACCCTTATAAGGCATGTAGAGGCACTGATTGCTTGAAGGAATTTCACATCCAAATCTCCATGCCTAGAGAAGCTAACAATCAGTTAAAATGCCTAGTATCAGTCAGCCACGATCTTTTCCTCAAAAGCTAGACTTGACACTAGGACTAGAGTCTCCATGACAAACTATTCAGTGTTTTCCTGTGCTCTAACCCAGGAATACTTTATTAGGAGTAGCGGCACTGTGTACCTAGCTTCCTGGAGGTGGTATCTCTGCCACTTAATGAGACAGGGAAGGGCAAGGCTGTGTGAAGGTTGACGTGATAAAGGCACCCCTATGTATCCAAACCTGTGGTCCCAGCAGGGCACCTGCGCAGCACCAATCCTCCTGCCAGGTGTGTGACACTGCTCTTCCTGCTTTGTTCTATGTCGCTAGGTTGGAAAATGTTTTTAGTTGACTCTGGTTAGACAAAGGAAGGTAGGGTGGGATGGGCCAAATTCATATTGGTAAAGGTATGTGTTTATTTGCAGGCTTCTAATGGACAAGGAAATCTGAAATCAATATGCTGATCTCTTTTTCTCAACCTGCAAATCCCTATGAAAAAATCTGTGTGGTCCACCCTCTACCCCACAGTGTTAAAGTGGAAGGATTGTTACAGCTAATGCAAATGCACTGGACCAACCTGAACCAGAGAATAATATGCCCTCTGCTGAAATTTTTCTTTTTTAAAAATAAATCAGATCAACCTTCTATCAAAATTTGTCTGACTTTAAGTGACCCAGATGTAATGGATAGAAGATTGATTTCGAACGAACTGCAGCTACAATTCCCACATTTCTCATGTCTAATCTCAGTCATATATTCATCATGAATAAATAGACCTGTTGTACAATTTCCAGTCCACACTCAGGAGATGGTTTTAGGGCTTGAAATATCATCGTGCTCCCATGTTTCTTAAGCCACTCAGACCCATGTACTTTCTGGAGGAAATTGGGCCCTTACTGCTTCAGCATTTCAAAGGTTTTTATAGGCTTGATAATTATCTGTCATTTGGATGTAGTAAATCAGTCCACAGAGCATTACGGCAGATAAGTCAGCTGTGCAGAATAGCAGACACAGAATGCTTGGATGACTTCCCCTCATATTGATAAATATATTGCACACATTCATTGTGTTTAGGTTATGTCCAAATGTTGGGAAAGTGCAATGTGAAAATCATTAAAGTTATGTGGATCAATTCTGAGTTCTCAACCCTTCACCTAATTAGTTTTTGAAGCAGATCATATTTGAATTTTCATTAAAAATCTATAATTTAGTGGAGCATGCCAATATAGAATATTATGCTTTAGTGCTTTTATAGAATATGGGGAGGGGGGACTCTTAAGAAAGTTATGATAGATTTTATTACAAAGTCTTGTTCTTTATTTTATTATTTTAAAAGTTCCAAAATATCTTTTTAGTCTTCTCATTGAAAGTATTTTCCCTTTTATTTTTTCTAGCTCTGAAAATTTAGTGTTGATGTAGCTTCTGTAGTTATAAACCTGGGTTACTAGTGATCTATTCCACAATTAGGGAGGATGTATATGCTGCGTCCAGATCTGTAGAACCTTTCTTTGTTTTTTTGAACAGATTCCTTCCAATAAGTCACCCATTGCTTTTGGAATTGCAGATGTGAAGCCACTGTTGTCTTCTTCCACAATAATTGTCCTTTATAATGCACTTAGGCTGCCGTTCTATTCACACATACCTGGGGCGTAAATCTATTTGAACTCAATGGGGTTTGCATTTGAGTAGATGCTTAGGAATGCTTTGTGGCACCAATGGTGTGAATTTGCCAGTGCCTCCATTCTTTTAGTGCATTAAATCAGGGAAGGAGAACCTATGGCACTCCAAATGTTGTTGAAGTCCAAATTCCATCAGCCTCAAAGAACATGGAATGATGGAAGTTGTAGTTCAGCAATACTGGGATGGACTCAGGCTCCCCATTATACATCAAGAATAATGCTTACATTTATTTAATCAGTCAGTCAGTCAGTCAGTCAGTCAGTCAGTCAATCAATCAATTACCCTTCAATTATGTTCCTAGGGCAGTTTATATAAAAAGACAATTAAAAATGTAGCAAGATACGGATAAGCTCCTTACCAACTATATATCATTCTTATCTAATGAGCAATTCCATATGGTGGGAGGTTGCCAAAATGAATTCTTTGCTTCTGAAAACACACCAATTATTATCCTAGCTCCTGTAGAAGCTAAATGATGCATCTGTTCTTGTTTTGGGGGATACAGTGGATGCCATATTGAAATAATGAAATTCTCCAAGGTGGAGATGAATGACTCGGATCCAGAATCAGCATGGTCAAAATATGTGGGGGGTAAAGCTGAAGAGCTATGTGCCACGAATTGCAAATTGCAGCTTCTGCAATCTGCCAGGCTACTACCTTTTCAAGCTTTGCGCCCTGAGCAGATAGCCCAGTGTGAGCAATCTGTATTCAGTTGTTCTGTGGGTTTTGCCAAGATTTATCTGGAGATGTGCCATATACAAAAGCTAAATATAGAAGAGAATGACTCATAAAATAGGGAAATCAGTAGCAGTTCAATGGCTGACTTTTATTGTGGGGCAAGGGTAGGTAGAGGGGAGTGATTTCGAAGCCTTTTGACAAGTATTATGAAGTTGGTAATGTCGGAGTAGGTGCACTTGTCTCCTGACCTAATCTATTACGATGTGTCCATAGGCAAAATGCATTTCAAGTAATCGCTGTGGATGGCATTTGCAGTGGAATAATTCAGTGTCTCTCGGCTGAAGACTGCATTGACTGGCTACAAGCAATAGCAACGAATATTTCCAACCTCACAAAGCACAATGTAAGTATGCCTCTAAGTTAGTTCATCAGATTTCCCAGTTACATTTGATCCTGACTGTCATAAAGGCCTCTTGGGTCTACGCACAGAATTATCTGTGCATAAACTATGCTTGAAGCTTCCCCAGAGAAGTGAACTCAAGTCTGTCATCAGCTCAGAATTTTGAAAGCTTCTTGAAAGGGGAATTATTTTTTCCTCGTGGCTACATAGTCCACTTCATGGCTATCAGTATTATTTCCTTTTTTCCCCCTGATATCCACCGACAGAACTAGAAAGAAAAGTAGAGAAGGTACAGTGCTTCCAAGATATGCAGGCTTTCAGCATTCCTATTCTGATACCCAAGATCATGGAAAAGCTCTGTGTTACCCCTCTCCCAACGGCCTACCCCATTCACATAGTAACACAGTTAGATATCAGGTTCAAATCCCATCTTCTCCAGAGAGCTCACATGGTCACCTTAAGCCACGGGTCAGCAAACTTTCTCAGGAGGGGGCTGGTCCACTGTCCCTCAGACCTTGTGGGGGGCCGGACCCACCGCCTCCCAAAAGCACCCCCCTCCCCAAAGACACCCCCCACCTATGCCAATCACGCTGCAGCCGCCAACACTGTCTTGTCTTCCGCAATGTCAGCGTCCTCTGTCTCGGTGGGGCACAGAGCCCAAACCGCTGGCCTGGGCGGCAGAGGCAGCTTCCACGCTGCTGCTACTTCCTTTCCGCTCGGCCGCTTCCTCCTGCTTGGCTGCCTCAGCAGTAAGGAAGGGGCAGCACCCAGATGCCTCTGGCCTGGGCAGCCTCCGTGCCACCGCCACTTCCTCCCGCTCAGCTGCCTCAGCAGGAATGAAGGGGCGGCACCCAGTGTGGCTTCTAATTGGCTGCAGGAGCTTCCGTCACAGAAGTAAGTCTCTATGCGGTGAGGTCTCTGCACCACGTCTGTTTAGCGTGGGGACTGACTGAGTGGGCAGCAGGGTCTGCAAGGTTTGTGGGCCAGATTAACGAGTCCAGTGGGTCGTAGTTTGATGACCTCTGCCTTAAGCCAGTTACAGTCTCTCAGCCTTATCTGCCTACCTTCCTCACAGGCTTGTTGTGAGGGGGAAAATATGCAGGAGAAGGGATCATGTAAACACTTTTATCTTCAACCGATAAATGGCCCTTTAAATTGTGTTGTAAATACAAGCCCTGCCCGGTTTAGTTTCATTTGAGTGCATCTGATGCTTGCTGCAAGTGGGGCTTGCTTTCAGCACTGAATGTAAGCCCAGCATTTGGCGGGGAAAGTTGCATCAGATTCTTCTTTTGCAACCATGGTTTGAAAGGATCAGGACTACAGTTAAGTGCTCTCCTAATGCTTCCTGTGGAATGTGATCATGTGGCATCAGGTGACTGACAGCATGCACACCTATTAAAAATGGCCCGTGGAAAGTTGGCCAGTTCTGAATCTAGAAGATGTTAAAAATAAAAAAGCATTTTGCAGAATGTTCATTCATGCTCTAATGGCTACAATTCCTCCTCCTACTTCCAACCTCACTGCAATATCTGGGGTCTTCCTTCTCCCAAACTGCCTTCTGTGTTTTGCCTTCTGCCCCAGTTGGACTTGTCCCAGATTAAAAAAGCTGAATCTTAGAGACCGAACAAATTGTGTGAAGTATTTATATGCTACAGTTCCTTCTGATTATATAATCTCAGTGGCAATGGTGATGATGATTTTAGGCAACCTTGCATATCAATCTATAATATTCCTAGCTGGAATTCCTGACTGATATTATTCTCTGTCTGTTCCCACCAGCACCAATTACTCTCTCCCCTCTCCTCCCTCTCAACTTTTAAATATTGCCCTACTTTAGTTTAGTTTTGGTATCATATTGAGTTCTCTGAATCTTGTAATATCCTCCACAGGCTTCTAAAATTAATTTTGTTTCTAATGCCGGGAACATACTGAAGAATTTTGTATCTTGTGGAGATTTATATCCAGCTACAGAACCATTCCAGCTGGTGGCAATACTGAATTGGTATTGCAAACTTGAATCTGTCTGCCATCTGTAATGTTCTGTGCCACACTCGCCAATTCCCTCACTATTTATTCATCTTGATAGTGCTGTCACTGCGTTTGGCTGTCAGTCTCACGACAGCCTTGACAAATGGGACTATTGCTAACCTTTGTGCTTACTCTGTAACTATTTTCTATTACTAATTTTAGCTTGTGCTTGGGAATATTTTTGGTATTTCAAGGAGCGATGTTCTTACAGTTGCAACAAACATTTTAAAGCCAAATTTCAATTGCCTCTGATTAATTGCTTCTGATTAGCACTGTAATTATTGCCACAGAAATAATGATGTTTTAACACATTGCTATTACGTGGCATGTTTTTACAAGATTGTAATGTATACAGCAAATTCATAGGCAGTTAAAGTTCCCCATAGTCCAGGCGGGAAAAGGTGGGGGAGAGGAGTTTATTTTGGTAATGTTATATGGCTTGGCTTAAGCTTCAGCAATCCATGGAATGATTTGAAGTATGGAGTAAGATCCTCTGTTCTGCCCTTCTGTGATGTGTCCTGAATGTCCCAATCCCTCCCACAATTAGCTGTGCCTGGTGTGGTTTTGTCCTGAGCTCTGCAATATACCATGTTGGCTCTTGTATGGCGCACAATGCAATGGTCCATAAGCAAGTGTAAAGAGATGCACAATGGGGCAAAAACTCCCAACTTCACATAAACACTGATGGTGTCTGAACTGGTATTGACTGACCAGGAAAGGGAACCTGAGTTTGTGTAGCTCAGTGAAAGCTGCTGCGAATAAAGCAAATTCCATGTCAGAAATTGTTAGAAGAGGAATAGTAAATAAAACTGTCATATAATGATATCATTTTTAAAAATCTATGACAGTTCTGGTCACTGCATCTCAAAAAGGATATTGTAGATCTGGAAAAAGGTACAGAAAACAGCAATAAAATGCACCTCTCCATTGTGAAAGGTTATAGTATTTGTAGCTTTTTAGGGTAAGAATATGAAAATGTAAAAATAGCCTCAAGGGTCAAACCAATGGCCTATCTAGTCCAGGATCCTGTTCTTGCAATAGCCAATCAGAATCCTATAAGCAGGATTCAAGCACAAGAGCCCTCTCCTCTCCCTTGGTTTGTTGCAACTGGTAGAAGAAGAAAAAGCAATTCTGGGAAGAAGGATATGATGAAGGCTTATTAGAGAAAGTGGACAGGTGAAAAGGTGTTCTTCCTCCTGATGCTAGAACCTGAGACCATCCACTAAAGTTGAACAGTAGGAGGTTCAGAACAGACACTTGATTACCAGTTGCTGGGGAGAAGCAGCTGTGCTCATGTCCTGCTTGTGAGCTTTCCGTAGGCATTTTTTTGGATACTATGGGAACAGAAGTCTGGGCTAGGTGGGATCCATCATGGCTCTTCTTATGTTATTATGACTCCTTGTTTCCAATAATACTGTATGCATTACAGAGCCAAAATTAGACTCCGAAGCCAGGGCTGGGTTGTTGTCCTAGCAGCAGGCAATTGCTTCACCCCCCCCCCCCCCCCGGATGAAGGGCTGGGACTCTTGTGCACCTCTGCTAGTGCAGCATCTCATACAACTCAGTGATAGGAAAGGAGTATCAAGTAGTTCTTATATGGCCAATTATTGCAAATGTCATAAAGCTAAATGCTCATAGTTAATGTCTTGCCAGAATGAAATTACCCCTTCTTTTCTGCGACTGAGTCCCCTAGCTCCCTTAATGTCTTTTTTGTCTGATGGGGAATTGATCTGTAATCTAATCATAATGTTCTTTTAAATGTTAGTCGACAGGAAGAATTGAATATTTGACAGCATAAGCAGGAATTGAGCGTTCCGCTATACAGGGACATTTAAGGACGAAGAAAAGGACATTTAGCCACAGAGTCACAAGAAAATATAATGTTTATCAACAAAAGAATGCTGCTGGAAATGTCTGTGATTCAACTAACTGAAACAAGACGGCTTCTGGCATACATTAAGCTGAGGTTAACAATTTTTGTGCCACCTCAGTGCAGTGTATAATTTTGCTTGGGTTGCCAATGATTGCAGTGTCACTTGACAAGCTGTGTCAGAATGGCAAAACAGTTATTGAGGATATCTGCAAACATTTAAACAAGCTGAAGTACAGCATATTTTCTGATCTGTATTTGAAATGCGTTCTTATTTGCTCTTGGCAAGAGTGTCAAGATATCTGTCTCTCAGAAAGTAAGTATAAGCTCACTGAGATGCAAAGATGGACTCGCCATGCCTTTGTGGAGCACAGAGAAAACAAATCAAGATAAAGCGGGATAAGAAGAGCCTCAGCTGGTGTGAAAAGTATTGCTTGAAAGCCTTATGGGCCAGCTAATCCAAGGTTAAGCTCTGTAAATCACAGTTTAGTTTGTGTCAGAGAATACTTGTAGCTTGCTGCACAGTCATATCAAGAGATTCTGGCACCAGTTAATGTTGCTCTAAGTTGGTAGCTCTTTGATCCTTGCAGCACAAAGATTGCCAGAAAACAACACAAGGAGCCAGGTGGAATTTGCCTTCCCCTTTCTACACTTTGCAGCTGATTGGCTTCCGAAGATCCTGTTGAGTTTCTGAGAGGTTAACCCTGGAGATGCCTGTCGCTGTGCTTTATATAGCCTGAAAAACTGAAGCCCTGTGCAAGATGGCAAGAGGATGGGTGACTTGAAACAGCTGCTTTTGGATATGGAGGAGAGGCTGTAAAGAGGGCAGAGGGATGGCAGTAACCACAGAAAATGTAAGAGGGTGGACAAAAAGAAGAGGGACTTTGTATTGGAGGGATATTGCTCTGGTCTAAAGTTCTGCTTTTACATAGCATTTCATGATCACAGCCATTTAAAGGACATCTTAGGGCCCCATTGCCAGCGGGAGCATATTTCTTGTATGATTGATGCCTTGATTGAAGGCTGCTGCCCATGCACTGGTAAGCTAGAGATTTGATTACTGCAACACACCCTACATGGGGCTTCCCTTGGGTCTGATCCAGATACTTCAGTCCATGCAAAATGCTGTGGCTAGACTGGTGATGGGAACAGACTACCACAAACACATGACACTGGTGTCAGGGATCTTTAGCTGAGATTCCTGCATAGCAGGGGGTAGATTAGATGATCCCTTCCAACTCTACAATTCTATTATTCTGAAAGTGAAAGTTTTTAAAGAATGCACACACACACATGTATAGACACACACAGTATACAGTCAAACCTCGGTTTTCAAACGTCTCGGCTGTCGAACATTTCAGAAGCCGAATGCCGAAAACCTGGAAGTGAATGCTTCCATTTTTGAACATGCCTCAGAAGTTGAACGGCTTCCAAGGCGTGTTTCTCCATTTTTTCAATTGATTTTGTTGACCGGCAATTGCACCTCGGTTGTCGACCGTTTCGAAAGTCGAACGGTCTTCCGGAACAGATTACGTTCGACAACTGAGGTTCCACTGTACACACAAAAATATAATCTGTTTCCATATCCCAGATAATCTTGGAGTAACTCACAATTTAAATTCATAAACTTGCAAGCAGGGAAGAAGCAACCAACTCAACTCCATTAACTGCAACAGTTCAAATTGGTGCCTGTGCTGCAGCAGCTATAAGCTTGACCTGTGTGGGTCAAGTCATAGGGGGAGCTCTAATGTTTCACAGTTGTTTAATAATTAAGGACACAATTATCATTGGGCTCAATCTCAAGCAACACTGGATTTAATTGAAAGAAAATGGGCCTTAACAGCTTGAAGCAGTTCAATCTGTCAGATCAAAAGTGTGTGTGTATGTCTTAAGATCTGGTTGAATCCCCAGCTAAATACTAGCTAGTTTAAATAGTTCTCTCTGATAGTGATATGTATTCATGAAATCAGGCAATATAGTCAGATTAGTGACACTGGGAATCTTGCCCAGGCAAGATTCTGAAGCTCCTTTCTCCCATATTGAACAAGTGTTCAAAGAGAACCTTGCTGTGCATTGCCTGTACTGCCTACTTCTGTTCTGGTTTTAGGGTTCCTTGTAAAAGAACTTTGCTTAAGGGAATGACTTCACCTTTCTATCTTGTTTCTAAGTTGTTCAATATGCCTAACAAATCCATAAAAAACCTTGAAAACAACAAAGCGTAGAGGCACTGAATGGTTCAAGCACTCGTAACTTGTAAAGAAATCTGAAATGCCTTTAAGATTAAACATTCAACTATGATAAATTATCAGTTCAGTGTGAAAAGTGCTCTCCTAGAAGCGAGAGGAAAGCAGTTTCAGAAAATTAGAGGTAAACAGATGTGCATTTGATCAGTCTAGTAGATCATCTATGAAGCTCTCCAAGCTGCTTGCATTGTTAACATGCAGCAGTTTCTTCATGAAAGTTCCACTTTCATTACAGTGGAGATACGGTATGTAATGATGACAGATGTTTCAGCAGACTGGGGACACTGACTGCTAGGTGTAATTTATGCAGTGGAACTTTTGAGAGTGTTACTCAAAATTCTATTTTTAATTTACACGTGCAGTAGGTTGAAGCACATTTTTTTTTAAGCATATGCCAGTTTTGTTGTTGCTTCCCTTTGCAAAGCAGCAAATGCATCAGTGGGATGTATTGGCCTCGCAGCTATTACAATACAATCAACGTAACTTTATGTTAAATGCTGCTGTTCATGCAGCTCTAAATTATTCATCCCAGGATTTGGAGAAGATGAGTCGTGTTGATGTGTGTGTGTGTTTTTAAAAAAATTAAATATTACTCAGCACGGAATTGCTTTGCATCTTCAATCATTTAGCTTAAGGAAAGTAAGCTACTGCAAGCCAGCGGCATTACTGTGTGGGAGGTGAGTATCTTCTTAACTCTGTGTGAGATATTTCAGTCAAATTTCCAGCAATAGCTAAAGTTTACCCAGTAGTTAAAAATAAGGGGTGGTATCTAATTGGTGTCCCTCTACTGACAGAAGGTATCTGTTTGGCTTGAACAGGAATTGAATCAAGTTTTGATCACTCCTTGCAGCTCCAAAATCTGCTGTTGAAGTACTCTGACCCTCTGGAGCAAATCTGGGCAGATTAGCAGGCAGTGAAATCTTTGAAAATTGCCTCCCTTCTAGGGAGGCAAGATGCCTTGAGTCAGCAAAGGGACACCAATTGGATAATTCCCAATGATGGGTGTCTTGGGAAAGTAAAAATACTGCTCACACATGCTAAACCTCAGAATCAGAGTTAGGACTTGATTTTAGGGAATAATTGCCATGCCCATTATGCTGACTGGCATAGAAAGCATTACAACTGAAAAAAAATTAATTATGACGACTATTGTTTAATTTTAAGATGTCTTTTCAGCAATACTTTGGTGACTGATAGCCACTTCACTCCAGGTGCTGCTGTGATGGGAACTCCAGGTAGCTCATTCAGGACTTATCCACACCTACATTTTCATGCTTTCAAGCTCTGTGTCTAGACTCTTTTATACCTCGGAGCTTTCCCCATGAAAACCTGTTCTTTAAAACTGATGTGCCACAAATGGGAATTTGGGTTTTTCGTGGATTGCAGTTTGCTCCAGTTCAGCGGTTTTCTCAGGGAAAGCTCCAGAACAAAAAAAGAGCACTCGGACACAGAGCTTGGAAGTGTACACAGTGGAAAACTTACCTGGAAAACGCAGAGGAAAGGTAAGTGTGGAGAAGCCCTCCATTTATCAACACTGTCAGGGCAGGTAGTCACAGACCCTCAGAGAGAGACAAAAGCACTTTACAGCTGCTGTTGAAAGAAACTAAGCATTTGTCACTTGCAGTTGCCACATAGCCTGATAAAGAAAGGTCTCCTCACTTTATCATTGGGCAAAAATAGTAGCATGATATTTTCAGGGTCATTTTAATGGCAGCCGCTGGAAACAGAAAGGAAAAGATTGTCAAAATATTGTACAGTGGTACCTAGGGTTAAGAACTTAATTAGTTCTGGAGGTCTGTTCTTAACCTGAAACTGTTCTTAACCTGAGGTACCACTTTAGCTAATGGGGCCTCCTGCTGCCGCTGCACCGCTGCTGCACGATTTCTGTTCTCATTCTAAAGCAAAGTTCTTAACCCGAGGTAATATTTCTGGGTTACGGGAGTCTGTAACCTGAAGCGTATGTAACCTGAAGCATATGTAACCCGAGGTACCACTGTAGTTAAAATCATCATTTGTTTTATTTCAAGCTTTTAAGAGACACATTTTCACACACTCACCCCACATGAATATATTGACATTAGTCTGTTTAATTAAAAAGGAATTACAGGAGATTTGCTCATTTTACTCCCTCATTTAATCTATTACAGAACACAAGCAGTAGCTTTTTGTGTAGTTTTCTGAAAAGTGAAGATATCCCATCTTTGGGAATTTTAATGAAGAAATAAGCTGCTGTTGTTTTTATCGCCATGAAAGGGCCTGAAATGTGTTCTTTAAAAACTTTTGCTATATCTTTGTGAATAAAGCCACCAATTCAATAGATTTTTATCATTCCTTTTTTTTTTTTTTTTTTGCTTCTTGATGCTTCTTCCTTTTGTGAAATACTTAACTTCTGCCATCCTGTTGTTATTTTTTCCCTCTTTTGTGAGTACTAAAAGTTTTCAAATGTACTTGAAGAAGAACAAATAATATGGTGATATGTTCACTACTGGTTATTAACCAGAGTTGAATCTTGAATCGAGGAGGTTGCTGATGTGAAACAACCATAATAATGCTATCGACTTAATCCTGCTGGTGCCTAAGGTCTTTCTAATAGGATAATAAAACTGGAAAGGTGTTTTGCTTTCACTTTATACCTTCATTCTGGCACAATAAAACCCATGTTGCAACTCAGCACCAAATCACAGGGCAGATGCCCTTAATGTGGAATTCCAGTCATGGTAGCAGGTATACTAACAACTCCAACAGGAGAGGTACCCATCTCCTTTGCTTCTTATTTACAGGGCTCTCCAGCATCTCAGCAGATCCTCGGTGCTGTACACAAATACCAAGAAGTCAGAGACCTTAGACATGTGCACTCCAGCAATCTTGGCAGCATTTTGATTGTCCTCATTAGATGACTAGTACTTCTAATCACAGATGTTGTAGGAACTCTACCGGTCCTATAGGAGGTGATAGACCAACATACCTTGCCCTATATCAGCACCATTATTTGTTGCATCTGCTTATTACAGTTGCCACACACAAACCTCAGCAGGGCTCAGAACTTCAGGGCAGCCACTGTAGCCATCTGAAGCTTTGAACTGTCCCAAACTTTCCCTCTCGGTAGACTGTTAATCAGCAACAATGATCAGGTGGGTCACTGAAGTGTAATACAAGCTAATACCTGGGATAGTTAGCTTGTACACCAGAAGATAAAATCAGAATTCAACATGTCCATAACAGATTGGAGAACTAGGCCAAAACCAACAAATGTAAGCTACTACACTTAGGCAGGAATAACCATAGTTGTGTGCATAACTGTTGTTGGATTTTAAAGGAAAGTCCTTTTATTTCAGTGTGGAAAAGTGGTGATGGTGTTTTTTTAGAGAGTCCCTTAAAAAACAAAACCAGTGAGTGGACCAGTTTGGGTGCTTAGTAGCCAGCCTTCTGCACTTCAGTTATACCTCAGGGGAAGATATCATGAAGCATCTTCACTCATGGGGCTTTTTCAGAGCAAGAAGCTCAGAGAGTCAAGAAGACTCCAGAGTCCAGGAGACATTCTTAATGGAAAAGGGGGGCACACAGCCAGCTGCACCCACCATCATTTAAGATAAATTTTAAAGTGGTCTGCAGATGTTCAGAATAACTGAACCTCTTTTGCAAGAGAAGAAAGCTAACATGAAATTGAAGAATGGTTCTTTGTGTAGCATTAATACTATTTGTTTGTTATAAGAAGTCAGTTAACCTTGGTCCCAGGGCCTGAAGGAACATTATGCTATACCATGTGCTTTGTCAGTGTCTGGATAGGAGATTGCCTGGGCACCCTGGGTAAATTTCCTTGAGTTACTAATGGAAGAAAGAGAATAGAAATGTAATAGGTAAATAATAATATTTCCATAGCACATGAAGTAACTGAGCTATCATGAACCTCTTTTTATGTCCATCTCCCATTTTTAATAATTTTATTGCATTTTTCAAAAAAAGAAAACCCCATCTGGTTAAGTGTTTACAAAATATATCATAGACATGCACATGTAACAGTATAATAAAACATATGTTATTTCCTTACTTCAAGCCATGAATAATGGTTACAAGAATACAAAAATACTTGGTTTAAAAGTTAATTTGTAATATGTGATTAATCTACTACCTGAATGGAGAAGCTAACTAGCATAGCTTCTGAGTTGCTGAATTGAAAAAAAAACAAAACCAAAGAAGAGGAGACAAAATGCCCTTAGCGCCATTGCAGTGTCACGACCTGTGGCAGTTCTCTGGCACTTTGCCAATGCTGCAGGCTGACGTAGGTCATTGCAGTGACACAACATCATGGACTGGCACTGCTATGCTGGAAAATATTCACCATCTCACTTGACATATATCATAAGGTAGCAGAATCATTACCCTGCTTTATGGTTACTGTCTAGTTGTTTTTTTAACCAAAAATTATCTCTCTGCCTATATGCACTCAGTCTGCATTATGTTTTTTTGAAGAAAAATACCGTATTTTTCGCCCCATAGGACGCACCGGCCCATAGGACGCACCTAGTTTTTTTGGGGGGAAATAAAGGGGGGGAAATCTCCCCCCAGGTGCAGGGCTGGGGCGGGGGAAGCCCGAGCTTCCCCCGACCCCAGCCCCCAGAACAGGCTGCTATCCGCTAGCCGTGGGAGAGCCGCGCAACTTCGCGCGGCTCTCCCACGGCTAGCGGAGCGCTGCACGAAGCCCAAAGCTTGGGGTGTGCTGAGTTCAGCGCGCCCCAAGCTTCTGGGTGCAGGCAAGCTCTCCGCTAGCTGTGGGAGAGCTGTGTCTCCCACGGCTAGCGGATAACTTCCTGAAACCTGGAGAGCAAGAGGGGTCGGTGCGCACCGCCCCCCCCCCACGCTCTCCAGGCTTCAGCGAAAGCCTGCATTCACCCCATAGGACGCACACACATTTCCCCTTCATTTTTGGAGGGGGGAAAGTGCATCCTATAGGGCGAAAAATACGGTACCTGCACATTGTAGGCTGTTTTGGTAATGATTGCTTTAAGCAGCAATCCTATACCCACTCACTTAAGAGTAAGCCACACTACACTCAGTGGGACTTAACTTGTGCTTCGTCATGTTCGGGATCGCACAGTTAAAGTGCATTGCAGATAATTGCACAGGAAGAGGAATTGGTACTGGACTGTGGAAATGAATGTACAGTGCCTATCTAATAAATCAATGAAATTTTGTTGCTTTTTTCTGCAGAGCCAGAAATCTTTTTCCTTTATAGTAGCCCTGGAATTTCCAGACTGAATGCCATCTATGAATAGTCAGACAAATTACTGTAAAAATTATTTACCATATGTCAAAGAGATATGATCCATATTGCTTTAGTGCATGTTCAGTAAAACTTTTTGTCATAATGGTAGCACCTTTGCAAATGAAAAGCAGCATTATGAGGGTGACATGGGACCTATATTTACAATGAGAGTGGGAAATCTAAATAAAAACATCACTGGAAACTATTCTTGATCATTACAGAGTCACATGTTTTGTACTTTAAAGTTTGCTTCCATAGCATACGGAAAATAGTGCTTATGCAAAATAGTGTTCCATAGGTGACTTATCAAATGATAATATGATTTTGAAAAGTGGCTTGTCAGTTGGGATTTTACAATTTTATGTCTGCATCTCAAACAAAGGTAAATTTTAGGTAGTAAACATGATATTATAGTTTCCAGAACTAGAAGTTTCTATGTGTAGATGCTCCTGACTGAAAGCTGCCAGAGGAAATTATACTGCCTATAATATACAGTTAAAATGTGTTAGATTTGCACACTATTATCTCTACATTTCCTCAGTATTCATCCTGCCTTCATCAAAATATTCTTTTTTTAAAAAAAAACAAAGTGAAAATCATTTGAGTTTATGTCATTCTTGACAGTCTTGGGTCAAGCTGTATCTTGTTAAATGTGTTTTCATTTTACTGACAAGTGAGAGATGCCTAGAGAGAGTGGGTGTTTCGTTCCAGTTCATCCCTTTGTTTACAGCTGATGGTGCTGCTAGCACTCTTGGCACACCTCTGGAAGAATGTCGCAGAGTCTTTGTCACTTCTGGATATTGCTGCAAAAAGCTTTCCCATATTCACTTTCTGCATACGTGCAGAAAGCTTTTATCTCCAAGATGCAAAGCCTTGATCTCCAGGAGTAGCTTGTTGGTTTGACTGGGTAACTGAGGCCACACTGTGGCAGGGGCCTCCAAAAAGCTGTGAGGATGAAATAATTTGCATGCCGTTAGCTGACGAAGTATTTTACAGATTGGTAGAATGTTGTGAGCCATCTTCTCTGTACTAGTCCGTTAATCCAGGCAGACTAACACATCATTATCAAAACCTCTGTTTATGTTGCCTTAAATAAAAGTATTAGGCTAACGTATATGGGTTTTGCTGCACATAGGAGGCTTTCTGATCTCTTGGGAAATACCTCATGAAATACCATTATGAGATACTGCTTGTGTACAGGCAGCAAAATATATTTTGATTATATCAGGTGTAATAAAAGGTTCACACATGTTCCATGCAGGTAGCATAAGTTGGAACCTGACGTCTTCTTAATTTCCACTTTCACGTATTTGGAAAGGAAGCCATAACCATCTTTCAAAGTCAAATGACATGGTGCAGACTCCAGACCTGAGACCGAAATGCCATCAAGAATTAGCCCAGGCAACCAATGGCTAAGATTTATGGTTGTAACCAGCTAAATCTCAGATCATACACATTGTAATGAATGGACCCGAGTCCATTAGTTTCAATGGATTTACTCTGAGTTGGATTACATTGGGCTAGAGCCTCTACCTTTTAATGGCTCTTTAGGTTATGTTGTTAAATATGTTATGTTCTGCATTTTGTGAGTTCCTAACATCATTTAACAATCTAGAGTTGTGGTGCTTTGGCTCCATGTAGGTAGAACACATGTAGGTATGAAAAAGAACCTATTTTTGTATGCTGTAATAAAGAAGTACCTATGTCACAGGCATGCTTATATGTGATATCCTTTTATTTCAGAGCCTTGTATACTATACCAAAAGTGTTTGAAGTATCCTTCCTGTAAAGCTTGCCCTTACTTACATTTTGTTCACTTTCTGCTGAGACACAAAATCAATTGATTTAAGTTAGAGTTAGCTCTAGAAATTGTATGTAAAGCCTTGTTAAAATAAATCTACTGAATGTTATCCTTATTTCTTGGAACTCATATGAGCTTGGTTAATAACGATGATCTACTACTACCTGTGCAATGTTGCTATCCAAATGTATAACTTGATTCATTATAGAATAGATGCGTGTGAAACCTGATTATAGATCAGGGCTCGGCAAGGTTTACTGGCCATGGGCTGGATCACTCCCACAGAGATCGTCCGTGGGCCGGCCTGGCACAGCGCAGCACTGGAAATTGCGTCTGCACATGCCCAGACGCGGAAGCGATTTTTGGCGTCTGGACATGCACAGACGTGATTTCTGGTGCCTGACATGCGCAGATGCGACTTTTGGCACCTCTCAGCGAATCCCCGTGCCATGCTGCGCCAGTTTAGTGCAGCGTGGGGGGGGGGGGGACTCACCGAGCAGGCGGCTCGGTTCGGGGGCAGCTCATGGGCCGGTAGAACGGTCTTCGTGGGCCACATCTGGCCCATGGGCCACACGTTGCCGACCCATTATAGATCATCCACTTTGGAAATGAAATGTATAGAGTATAAGTAAATCAAAGGAAAACAGTGGTTTGCAGAACACTTAGGCATACATTGGGCACAGTTCACTTAATGAACCATAGTTGTAGAAGCCCTGCACAATGCACTTGCACAATGGGACTTCCCCCCCCTACTCCATGTAACTCCATAATTGGGGAAGACCCCCAGAACAGTGTGCAGGGGAAGCTGGGCATATTCCATTGGCATGCTGATGTGCTTGCACAGATGGAACGTTTGTAAAGGCACAGTGTTGAATTCCACCCATTGTCACATTCAGAAATGTACTACATTCAGAAATATTGAATCCCTAAAAATCTGCACAAAATCAACTCTGTAAGCATCTTTCGGCAGGCTTTGAATCGTTTCACAAAGTAAATCTATCACAATGCCAATGGATGTGTAATCTGCCTGATTTTCATAGTTGAATATGCTTATTTATTAATCAATTTCTGTATTCACTTTTATAGATTAAAAAAATCAACAGGAATTTCCCCGTAAACCAGCAGGTAAGAGAAGAAAAAATATATTTTGAAACCTTAATATCCAATTGTTCTGTCTCTGAAGCCCTTCTTCATGTGTTCCCCTCCATTAGAGGTCTGGAGGATGGCAACAGGAGAATGGGCCTTGTCTGCAGTGGCTCCCAATTTGTGGAATGCTCTCCCTGGGGGGGGGGGGGGCTGATCTGGTGCCATCATTATATATCTTTAGGCGCCAGGCTGACTCTTTCAATAGTGTGTCCCATTTCACAAAATTAACAGAAGGACTATAGACAACACAACATTCAGAGATGCTTCTGAATTTCACACTGGATTTTGGAGTCTTAAATTATTTGGTGGCATTTCCAAAGTTGTACACTGCAATAAAGGGAAACTTGATTGCATGCATAATAGTTTCAAGTTTTGTGTATGTTGTGTTTTAATTATGCAAACTGATAAAACACCTCAAAAAAGAAAAGTTAAGTTGATTGTAAATATGGCTGCATAAATACATAAATCCCTCAGTAAAACACTATACAAAAAACATCTTGATGCACTCTTACATACCATTGCTTCAAGATTGCTCTTTTGCAGACATAGAAAATGTGTATGCATTGGTAATGTAGGGAGAGGAAAAGACACAAATAAATTGAATGGAAAGAAAGCCACAGAAAATTGCACATGGCCTTCAAGTTCCTGGTTTCTTTTAAGAAATTCTCATTGTCAAATCAAAATCCTAATTAGACCAAAGTGAACCAGAGGAACAAAAAAGGTACTGCAGAATGCCTCTAATACATAAAAAAGTATGTCATTCATAAAATTTAAGCAGATTGTTGTGATCTAGACATTGCATAGTACTGGATTCAGCATGTAAGGTTGTTTCTTCCATGAGCTGTTTGCATGGGTGAAAATAGCTGGTAGCTTCTCTTTTTGTATGGAAGAGTGTAGGGTCATGAATTTTAATTATTGTCTAAGTGTTGCATATAGTTACATTGCATATAATTTGGATTTATACCCAAAATAACAGCAAAATAATAATAATCAGAATTGGGTGGTATTGTAAAGGTGTTCATGTTTTTTAAAAAATACGTGGATTGAAGGCAGGAAACTACAGGGCACCATGATGTCATGTTGTGATGTCATATGCTAGAGAGGAGGAGTTAGATGTGTGGCTGTTGTTTTCAAGGAAAGCTGCCATTTAAAATACTGTAAGGATCCAGTGAAAGGTCTTTTGGTTCTTTACTTTTTGTCTGTCTCTCTCTTTTAAAAATGTCTAACCCTGAAACTCCTGATAACCCAATTCTGAAAGAATTGCTGTTTCAAGTTGTTGTCTCCATAAAAAGCTATTGTCTCACTTGTTCTGTCTGGATTTCTTTCAACTTAGCTTGTTTATTCACATGTTTTATTTCATTAAGTTATATATGAGTCTTCTTTTAGCCCCTCAAACGCCTCCTCAGTTATTATTATAAACACCTTGTGATTCATTCTATAGCATGAATTTTCAAGCTTGGTAATAGATCTCCAGACACTGTCCTGAGGCAGAAGGAGCTCACCATCTGAAAGCATTACAGCACTAGAGGGAAATGATAGAGGGGGAGGGAAATTTCCATTTCTTTCCATGAAAGGAGGCTCCAAGAGCACTGCAATTAGAAAATGTCAAGGTGACATATAAGGGCTTCTATATTTGGTCTGCCAAGTTAGGACAGAGAAACGCAGGTGTGCTTCATTTTCTTGGAATTCATCACTGCCGAGCAGCTGTTTATCAGTGACAGAAAATGTCAGTACCTGGGAGAGATGGGAACAGTAATAAGTGGTGGTGAATTCGAAAAGTTAATGTAAACATTTTCTTAAAAATAAACAGATGCACAATTTAATCTCCTCCAGGTTTCCAGATCCTTTTTGCGTTGACCGTCCCCTTCCTGTTTCTTGTTATTTTCTGAACCAGATACAAACAACACTCAAGTTGGTCAGGCATGCTGGATTTCTGCTTTTGCGTAGTGAGCTTTCAGTCTGGTATCCTTTTACTTTCAGAAGATGACTTCTGTTAATCTCATAATGCAGAGGTTTCTGAGTCGACGGCTCCCTTGACCAACTGCATCCTTTCTGTGGCAGCCCTGTGGGGCTTGGGAGCCCAGTTATGTCACCCCTTGCATGCAGAGCTGGCAGCCTCTCACCCTTTTCCAGACACCCTCCCTTGTGGAGTCTTCCCTCAGCCTCCTCTCCTCTTCTCTCCCCTCTCCTTGGCAGTCCTCCAGGCAGCCACTGCTGCCATACCTGGTCTCTGAACTGCCCCACCCCACTCCAAAGAGAGGTGCCTCCTCACACTGCCCCATAGGAGCATGGGAAGCACCCCCAGGCCAGGCCCGGAGGCTCTTTCTGCTTGGGGAGCTTATAGCCAGGGCTGCCACAACAAGCAGCTGTGCAAGCCTTTGGGAGGCAGAGATGCAAGAGGGCATCAGAGGAGGAGCTTCCCTGGAACTGAATGGAATGTGAAGCATTCCACTAGATGGGGAAATTATAACTGTGTTTATGCAATTTGTTTAATGTGCTTCACATGTGTTGTCTCAGTAATTTTTGCAACAGAACTTTAAGGCAGGTTAGTGTTATTATCTTCATATTGCAGATGTAATGCTGTAGCTGGGGAAAGCGGTTTGCCTGAAGGCCACCTAATTCTTGGTGATCCCTCCACTGCATTTTGTAGAGACATATCAATCCTACATCAATGTAGAGCAGAAATTCTAACATTATTCATAGACTTCAAAGGCTCTGCTTTCACTAAGCATTATATAATAGACTTTGAACAAGAGCAGATGCTACTTTTAACAATGCACCTCTGCACAGATTTTCCTTGTGAGAATTCTTGCACTCATCTTCAAATAAACCAGCATTCACGTATCCCATATATGAAAAATGAGGTTGCGGTTGTCTTAGAAGTCTTGTTTGACTGGTCATCTGTGCAGTTACAAGTCATTTCAGTGTATCCCACTGATCTTTCCTGGCATGTGGGCTTCCTCTTTTTTTCTCCTGGTGGTCAAAAGGACAATGATGGAAGATATTTGTCCCAGCCCTTAGCACATACCCAGGATGGCTCGAAATCTGAGCAGTAGCTGCCTTGAGTCCTGGTCTGAGCTCTCTTGAGAGTTCCATACTATGGCCTGCATATGCATGGAATCCACTGACTGCACAAACAACACCAAAGAGCAAGGGTTAAAGGTGAGCAGTACATATTTGGGGGATGTCAAGTTTGGCGTAATTTATTAAAATGCAGGCACTTGGGGTTACCATTCCTAACTAGGCCCTTGTCACCACACCAGACCACATTTATTGTCCCCCTTGTGTGTGTTTTGAGGATCCATTTGTAAAGAGGAGCAAACCTATCAGGGACAAGATGATAGGACAGTATTTATCTGACTAATAGACATCTGTGTTGAAGCTGACTACATACAAATATTTTCACTGTGAAATAATATGAATGATGCCAAGTAGACATCATTCATATTATAACTCTTTGCAGAGCGGTAAAATTAAAAATGAGCGCTGAAATAAATGTATTAATGTTAGGGTTTTAGGCATTTAGTGGGATCAGTTACATATTGAAACAATTGTCTCCATATATGTTTCTAATACCTAAAGAAGAAGGAAAATGTATGGCCACATGTGTGGGTGTCTCTCTGTGTGTACACTCACACTGCTTTGAGATATTTGACTCTATATGGAGATAATTGCTTCAATTCTCCATAGTTGTTTCTCAAAAACTTTTAACTCAGCATCTCTTGACAGACATCAATGGATTTTTTTTAATGTCTTAGAATATACTTGCCCCATCACCATCTGTTGTCACCAAACAGATTTTTGATCAGGCTCATCACGACGAGGAAGGCACTAGGTTGAAACAACTATTGCTAAGTGTGTATAAAAACACATAGGGGAGCTGGGTTCTTGCTGTTAAATTAAGCAGAAGTGCACACCAGGGTGTCAATTACGCTGCGATAATTCCCTCATATTGCCCTGTCAGCTGTCTGTGCAACTAAGCATTGATTATTTTCGCAACTAATGTTTGATTATTTTTGCATTGATTTGAGCTGAGAATGCCTTTGTTATTACATGTTTACTTGGTCTTATTTAAAGGAAGAGAATTCCCCAAAGAGAGTTGTAAAAGAAAAAGAGGTAAAAGAGATGTAATGTAATTCATTCTCATTACTGCTTTAGATTCTTCTGAGAAGCCTTATTTCTTCAGTCTGGGATTCTTTAGGCTTCTCATGTTTTGAGAATGTATGCCTTTCTTGGTGTCCTTCTGCACTGTGTCCTAAGTCATGTGGCAAGTGTTTGAGAAGCTTTTAGGCCCAATGTGTGTAGCAATTCCCTTTCCTGGTTTTTTAAAAAAGCACAGTGCATGATTCTCTGTCTGCAGGAACAGTGCAGGGTCCTGGTAGCCAGTTGGTTAACTGAGCATTTGGCAAGTGGGCTTTCCTACAGATGGTCAGCTTGAATGCTTGCTGTGCACATTGGCATGCAATGCATGCTGTATTCATGCAAAGACGGTTAAGGTAAATTAAGAGAGCTGCTGGAAATGCCAGGTAGAAGGAATGGGACATTAGCCAGCTTCCCGAATCTGAAGGAAACTCAATAGGGATTGGTGGAAATCCAGAGAGAAAAGCATGGTTTTGTTGCTGCTGCTATTTGAAATTTTAGAGTGTAACCTAGGAGTTCCTTCAATATCCACTTTCATGTGATAGTGATACATAGCAAAGAGCCATGCACTTGCATCTAGATCTCATTGAAATATCCTTGAGATGTGTGCAGCTTTCATCTACTACAATGGGTGCATATTAGCAGCTTTGCATTTCCTTGACCATGATTATATTTAGAGTTGGGTCTCATATACATCCACTGTAAGGATGAAGGAACAAAATCCACTTGAAAATTAGCCTGGCTGAATTGATTCAAAATAATGTTACTAGGCACAGTTTAGGCATTCCCAGTACAATTCTATTCATGGTCACAGAACTAATAATTCTTGTGTTTAGAATGTGAAAACATTGAGTAAGCCTAGATGAATGCTATTCCTTAGGAAACTGTATAAATGCCATAAATTAATTGGAACTGATGATGTAGACATTTTAAGCACAGCTATGCATAACACTTAAGTTTTACAGAAGGATGTTAAAATTTAGGTTATAGAAATCATGAAAAAATGTTTTATTATTGTCTGCTCTATTTCTGGTCAAACAATATTTCTTAACGTGCCATGGTATCTTTATCCCTAAAGTATTTTGTGGAGTGTAGATATTCTAGCTGCACACTCACCCAAGAAGACAGTATTTTGACAGTATCCATTTGATATTCACTCTTTAGATTCACCCACAGCAAAGTAGTTCAAACAAATTCCAAAAAGATGTATCATGTATGCATAGGATGTTCACTGCAAATTTCTAAGATGACATTCTGTTGATCTGGCACTGATATCTTGTCAGTTCTGCTGTTCATCTCCATAAGCAGAATCTTCCAACAACCTAAGTATAGCTATATTTATGCTTGAAGGTGATAATACCTGTAAAAGCATTTTGGGCTTTACTCACTCAACACTTCCCCCCCATCCCCAATTCAAATATTGTTATCTTGTTATGGCAGGTTTGTTGTCATAGGATATTATTCTTCTATGCAAGAACAAAGAAATCTAGGATATTTCAGACTCACACCCTTACTGATCATCTTGGACCATTGATAGGACATTTATCTATGAAATTGCATGCCATGCTCTTCTGTATTCCTTTAATGTGAAAAGTTTCGGCACATAGGCAATAACCGTAGGGGTGGTGATGCCAGGATAAAACTGCCATGGAAATAGACTTCTTTGAAACCCTTCTTTGAAAAGCATACAATACTTGTCTCCTAGTTTTCCCGCTCCTGTTGTTTTTATCTTAACAACAAGAGCTGAAATTCAGGAAGGCATTTGATTTTTATACTTATTTTATTGCAGTATGGTAAAGCTTTCAGCATCAACTAGTGAATGGAAATAATGTTAACTTTCATATTATAATTTACAGGGGATCTGGCATTAGTTTACTTTCTCATTATATTAGAGTATTGAAGATCTGTCAGGTAATAATGAATACATTCAACCTAGTGCCCCATACCTCCAAATATATAGCCTAACATAACAGTCATGCTGTTTATTATGGGAGCTCGGGGAAAGAGAAACTATCAGAGCCTTAAATCAATGCAATTTGAAGTCTTTGTTATTGATCAGTTCATGAAATATGGTGTACATCCATCTATAGCTTCATCTAGCTTATAGAAGTTGTACTAGTCAAACTAGCTGCTCATGTGAGCTTAGTCCAAAGCTCTCAATATGCCTCAGATGTTAGGACTGTATACTTAGGAATAAAAATAGGAAATATAAATTAAATAATGATAAAAGATGAATGAATAAAGTACTGCCAAGTGTTTGACTCTCTCAAAAGCCTTTCTTAAGATAATTTCTGTCCTCGGGTTTAGATAGATAGACATGTTTTTGAATTTCCATCCTGGCAAATCTTACCTCCCCCTGCCCCTTCCTCACATTGCAGAGCAGCATAGATACATCTGCGACTAAGATTTTGGAAATTTCTAAGGCAATGGAAATGGCAATGTGTATGCCTATTGTATGATTCCTGAAAAGTATATCTCCTTCCCTGTCTTTGAAATATTGTCTGAAAATCTTAGAAGAACATGTGTCCCATAGCTAACATTGAGAATTTCAAATTACCATGTATTTTGTTTAAGCATACAGTTCACTCTTTCGTAGTGTGCAGTGGGGTATAAACATGCTTATCTTCATATGGACTGTGCCCATTGTTCAGTAGGTTTTTACAGCAATCTCATATAAATCATTTAATCCACCTGAGGATTTGATAGACTCTTTGAAATCTGTTTTGAGCTGTGTTCTTAAGTGTAATTAGCCTTCAAGCTCACAGTTTGGCCTTGAGTTGCAAGTCATGATCTCTCATCCTGACTTATCCCAGAAGGCAGTTGTGAGGATAAAAAGCAGCTCAGATGAAGTGCAGAATACAAATTCCACTATGTCTTTAGTGCATAAAATATGCAGGTAGTTAAGGATGGTGCATAAGAGACAGAATGCAAAAAGAGAGGGGGGGGCAAAAAAGAGAATTCTCTTCCTTAATTCTGTAGTGTAGGGAAGTTTTATCAATTTCAGTTTGGTGGGCAAGCTTGAAGCAAAGTGGATGGGGATGCAAAATACAGAGAAGAGGGTTTGAGCAGGCAGAAAGAGTGTTTCCCAGTAACCACAACCAGTCAAGAGGTATCTGGGATTAGAGGGTCAGTTTTGATCTTCAGACAGAGCATATCTATGTGGGGTTGCCAACTTTACTGGTAGGGTTTCTGTATGCTTCAAAAGAGGTGGATCACCTGCATCCCTCCCATTTTTTTCAGGACTCCCAATTCATATCCAATGGTCAGGGACCACGAGAGTTGTAGTCCAACAGCATCTGGAGGGCCACCCCTTTTTAACAGTTGTCTGTATCTATACTAGGAAAAGCTCTATCTGTTGAGTTTCTGTCTTGCCTCCACTTCCAAAATGGCAATTATGGTTGCATCTCTTCTTTTACAATTTAAGCTCTGCTTACTAAATTAAATTAGATATCTCTTGCTTCACAGCCCTACAGTTCTACATTGCCTCACTCTTGAGCATATTGATTTGAAAAACTCATTTCAAATATGAAAATGCTGTATTTCATATGGATTTTTTTCCAAATTTTACCAGTAGCAGCTTGGAATAATTAGAACTTATGTACTAAAGGTGCATATGTAGGTGAAGTCACACTTATTTCAATGGATTTGTACGTAAGCTCAGACATAGGAGGTTGTTACAGCACAATAGCACAATGAAATTAAGATAATAAGAAGTTCAGCTGCAATTCTGTGCAGATTTGTCTGAAAATAAGCCAAAAATAAAATATGCCTTCCTGGATCAGACCAAAGGTCACACAAGACGCTTCTGGGAAACCCACAATGAGAATATAAAGGATGTTCCTAGCAACTCCTACTGAGAATAATACTGCCTCTGATATTTGAGGTGACATATAGCCATATGATTTAATTTGTCATTGATAGTTTTGCTCTATGGATTTATCTAATTGCCTGTTGGTCATCGAGCTTCATGTCCACCTGTTTGGGAGCCATTTCCTTATCTCATAGCCATCAACAGATGGAAAATCAGTTTGCGGTGTAAGCACTTTAACTTAATCAGGTCACTAGGACTCTTATTCTATTTTGAAATGAATGTTAGATTTTTGTGTGAAGTTTAAAGAATCTGAAAGTCATACTGCTGTATATGCACACAAACAGTTTATTCAGTGCTGCTGTAAAGAGGGGCTAGGCCACATAGATAAATGAGAACATATATTTTAAGCTGCAAATGATCTAGCAACAGCTTCTGTTCCAAATCTACAGCTGCCCTCCCATTTATCTTCAACCCTTAAATACTAAATTTTACAGCCTGTGTATGGCAGCCTCATCTATCTTTCACATCAACCTTCTGGAATCATGAAATGGATTTCTGAGTAGGATCCATTGTGCGCTTTGCAGGAAGGAAAATATTATCCCATGTTCAGCTGCCAGGGAAGGTGCTTAGAATTCATCAAACTTTTTTTTTTTTTTTTTTAAGTTGTTGGGAAATCAATATATGTTGCTTGTGGGTTGGCTGAACAAAATTATAGAAGACAGGATAGGCCAAACTGGGAGTTCCTCTCTGCTTTAGTGGGCATTTTGTTGGCTATCTTTCCAGTACTACTGAGCCACAAACTGAAATGTTCCGAACCACCTGCCTCTTTGTGATCCCTCAAGCTTCCTGCTTTTAGTACCTCTCAGGTTGTCCCCTCCTCTGAGGTGTGGCCAGTTTCTCACTAACAGGAACCAAGATCTAAGTAGTCTTCTGTGCCTTCCCTGGGTGGCTCTTGGGCAGGCAGCTTCTACCACTCTTCCCCATCCTGCCAGTCCCTGACACTAGCAGTTATTGATAGCCTTATCCCCATGAATGTTTCTACTCTCTTTTGACATGCAGAGTGACACCGCTTCCAGTACGTACTTCCCTGGCCTTCCTGTATTGTTTTAATCTATGTAATTCGTTTTATTTCCTTTTATGCATTTTTATTTTTGCAAAGGGCTTTGAGTTTATTTTATAACAAGTGAGGCCTTTTGTTTTTTATAGCATAAAGAAAGCAAAATCTTATGTCCAAAGCTTGATTTAATAAAACCAGTTCAGGAGCTCAGATAGTCTTTCTTATAGCTGGGTTGCTTTAGACAAGTCAATCTTCCCATGGTGGTTATTAGAAGGAATGAAATAAATAAGAAAATGCTTGTAAATTGTAATGCATATACCTACAGCATACACACAGATGTAAAGGAGCAGAGCCCCATATAGCATAAAACCCACAAAGTTAATCTGCCACTTTCTTATTTGGGAAATTTATTTCAGTGTTGATGCTTCTTTTGGGCAACAATAAACTTCATTTCTGGAAGTTCTGCTTGCTAAGTTACTTTAAATGAGTCGCATCAGATAATATGTTTTTGGAATCTGCCAACCATGAAAAATTCTTCATTACTAATCTAGCTTTGATGAAGTAATGAAATGAGATATCATCTGGAGATCTCAAGAACTACAATACATTCTTTTCGGTTTCAGCTTTACATTGAAATTCAGCTGATTTTACATACGTTATGAATCCATTTCACTTGTCCTCTTATATACAATTGCTGTAATAGATTGTTATATCTGTCAATTACTTTAGTTACCTCTTAACACTGTTTATAGGTTCCATTATCTTTATCTGTGCTGTTTGCACCTACACTATAGCCATCACACACAATCACTTCAAGACTTGAAATTGGAATTATATACCTTGATTATTCTATCCTTTTTCAATTATAGGCATTGATTTCTCTTTTAGAAGATTAATGGCCCTTTCTGTAATGGTATAATTCTGCTAGCAATTTAATCTTATGTCTACATATTATCAAGTTTGATTATTTCTGATGTTTGTGTTCCTATAACTTTCTTTTAGACAAACCTGGCTGCTGTGTAGTAAACTATTTGGAGTGTGATAAAATGGATCAGTTTGTAATTTGTGATTAATTTTATAGAAGCACATTCAAAATCCAAGCATGTGATAGAAACAAAAAAAGGTGGATTGACTGTAAATACTGGGAAGAAAGACCAGTACACAATGGTAATGGGGCTGGAGATGGATCATGTCAGAGCAATACTGTATCTTTGGCTGAAAATCGAGCTGAAGGTAGCTATCTTGAGCCATAAACCATGATAAGTCACAGTGGAGCAGCTTCAGAAGTCAGAATGCAGGCAGTATAGTTGGAAATCAAGATTGAAGAGTGGTCCAGAGAGACTAAATAGCAACAACAAAATGACTTACTGCCAAGGAAAGGGGATAAGTAGAATTATCTTGCAATAAATTGGTCTCTCTCAATTCTTAGCCACCCTGTAGTGCCTGAATATAAACGAGGAGCAAGCTCTTAGGGGGTGGGAGTAGGTCATTTAGTTATCCAGACATTAGTGTTATGCCTGTAAGTTAGTTCCACTGGAAATTCAATATCCAAAAGACTTACCCAAAGCATACTTTATCCCTGCTGCCTCAACACTATTAAGTTAATCCAAGCCCACTAAGACTTCTGGACTTCTTTGCAGTCCCAGCTCAATTTGTCTTTCACAGCTATGATTTTTATAGTAGCAAACAGTCTGCTGTGGATTTTCAGGGGGAATGTGAAGCAGTACCCAAGACTCTCTGATGCATGGTAAATTCTTGGTCACAATGTGTAGGAAACTCATATCAAAGAATTTGTGGGGAACAGCTCTGTGGAGACTGTCAATGAATGTCCCTAGATCCTTGAGCGAACCATAGCATTCCTTTGAAAAAAAGGACCGTAGGGTCCTTTTAGTGATAAATTTGACAGCCTAATGGGATTACAGAATAATGTTTCTATGCCAGTGGGCAGGTGAGTTGCATGGCAAGTAAACAAGACACATTGATGATTTCTTACTGTATAGATATGTTGGATTGTATAAAACTAGACATGCATCAACAACTATAGACACTAACACGTATATGTTGCAGCTGCAGGGCCATGTGCAGCGAGCCCCCAGGAGCCAGGAAGGGGTAGAGAAACATAAGAATAAACAGGCACAACAATGTTCTGGAACTGAAAACAGCCACAACTTTATTGATCACAGATGCTGGTAGGCTTTGGCTTAGGCACTGGGGATGTCTCTGAGTCAGTCTCCTGACTGATGGCTGACATTGAACAGGGTTGTATCTGGATGAAGGGATGCCTCACAATGCAGGTCAGCCAAGCTGACCCCCAGGCCAGTTAAATTTTCAGTTGCGCTAATGTTTCCAAACTAACAATATATAAAATTAACAAACTGGAATTTAACAGTGCAGATCACAAATAAAACTATATGGTAACACAAAGCAACTAACTTACTTTTCTGAACACTATTCAAAGTCTTGGTGCTGATCTTTAAAGCCCTAAATGGCCTCGGCCCTGTATACCTGAAGGAGCGTCTCCACCCCCATCGTTCAGCCCGGACACTGAGATCCAGTATCAAGGGCCTTCTGGTGGTTCCCTCACGGCGAGAAGTGAGGTTACAGGAAACCAGGCAGAGTGGCATCCACCCTGTGGAATGCCCTTCAGTCAGATGTCAAGGAGATCAATATATCTTTTATGAGACATCTGAAGGCAGCCCTGTATAGGAAAGCTTTTTAAGGTTTAATGTTTTATTATGTTTCTATATATGCTGGAAGCCGCCCAGAGTGGCTGGGGCAACTCAGTCAGATGGGCGGGCTATGATGATGATGATGATGATGATTTGAAAGACCCAGGTAAATAAAAAGGGTCTGAAATTGCATTTTGAAATGGGAGTTTTGAAAGCCAGACTTGAAGGTCAGCTGTCATTGATGTTATATGCATTAGGGCAGATTAAGAAAATTAGAGAGAGCCAGTGTGGTGTAGTGGTTAAGAGCGTAGTCTTGTAATCTGGTGAACCGGGTTCTATTCCCCGCTCCTCCACATGCAGCTGCTGGGTGACCTTGGGCTAGTCACACTTCTCTGAAGTCTCTCAGCCTCACTCACCTCACAGAGTGTTTGTTGTGGGGGAGGAAGGGAAAGGAGAATGTTAGCTGCTTTGAGACTCCTTCGGGTAGTGATAAAGCAGGATATCAAATCCAAACTCTTCTTCCTGCTGAAACCCTGTAACTTTTGAGGCTCCAGTACTTTGGCCACCTCATGAGAAGAGAAGACTCCCTGGAGAAGACACTGATGCTGGGAAAGATGGAGGGCACAAGGAGAAGGGGGCGACAGAGGACAAGATGGTTGGATAGTGTTTTCGACCAAACTGCGGGAGGTAGTGGAGGACAGAGGTGCCTGGCGTGCTCTGGTCCATGGGGTCACGAAGAGTCGGACACGACTAAACGACTAAACAACAACAACAAGAAGAAGAAAATTAGAGAGCCTTTCTTTCTTTCTTTCTTTCTTTCTTTCTTTCTTTCTTTCTTTCTTTCTTTCTTTCTTTCTTTCTTTCTTAACTTTGTATATGGAGGAAACAGAGTGTGAGAGTTAAGTATATTCCCATTTCCATGGAATATAGCCAGTGCTTTTTTTCTGGGGGGGGGTGCAGGGGTACGCATACCCCTAAACATTTTGTGAAGCTAAGTTTGGCCTCATTGAGGGGCAGTCTTTCAATTTAAGTAGGAAAATGAGAGTACCCCTAAACATTTTTTAATGGAAAAAGCACGGAATATAGCTTCCTGTGTGTGTGTGTGTGTGTGTGTGTGTGTGTGTGTGTGAGTGTGCGCGCATGCATGAGTGTGTGTGTTGTGTCTCTAACACCCTGTTATAGTGTGTATGTTGAGAGCAAGTGCTTAGATGAGGGTCTGCCCACACCATCTACTGGAATGCTCCGCCCTAGCAGCTTTCTAACCAGTTAATATGGCCCTTGGCTGAAAAAGATTTCTCACCTCTGTACATATGGGTTGTAAAATCCGATAAGATGGGTTTTTGACACAGGCTTTGGTGGCATTTTGTAAGAGTAAATGAGAAGCATGGGGAAGGCTTTTAAGGCAAAAAGCCATTTCGGGTGGTTCAGAATGGTAGAGCTGAAAAAAACAAATGGCACGGGGGGATATATATTGGGCTAAAGCAGCGGAAAAATTGGGGTGAACATGGGAAGGTTTGAAAATATGGGCAAAGGGGTGGCATCTACTTTCCTGCTCTCTGATCCCCACAACATAGTTTTTTGCATGCAGGGACTACTTATTTGGTGACCTATGAGGTGTTTATCCAACTATGCTTCTCCCCCCTTTTTTTTGTAAGATTTCTTTTAGGTAAGTGAGCAAATCAGTAATATAAATTACTTACAGTTCTGCTGAAACAAAGTTATAGGGTCTCCCCCTTTCCCTGATCAATTTCATATCTTGCAATGCAGCAAGAGATGGTCTTGAATATTGCTTCTGATATCTCGTAGTCTTTTGAATTAACAGTTTGACAGGTGCTGTACGGTCTGAATCAAAAATATCCTTTTTATGTTAATAAATCTTTAATAAAAGAAAGGCCCGTCAGTGAAATCAATCTAATTCATTCACATGATGTAGAGAGACAAGGGAACAATATATCAAAGAGCAATTGCTTTAAATTTCCGGGACTGCTTTAATACTGAAAAAAAAATCCAGTGTGAAATATCAATGCATCTATATAGAACAAATGGCTTTATCTGGGTTGATAAATGACATCAGACATTATGAAATATTATCAAGGTTTTCAGAGAGAAAATCTGTTAAATGAACAAAATCCCTTGCTTATAAATTAAATATCCCCAGTTCTCACACATACTTGATTAACTTTATTTATGGGAACTAGCAGATCAGAATCTCAAGATATTGGACCTGCAAATGTAGGAGCCATCATGTAAATTTTCTTCCTTATCTATCAGTTGGATAGCTAGCAGTGGCAGTAGCAAACTCCACAAAGGCATTGTAGAAATCAGTTGTGTCTAAAAGTCATCAAGGGTATAGACCATTTTAGTTGGCCCTACATCCTTCTAGGGTCGGTAACTCCTATAATATTGGCACAAAGGTGACAAGCCTGGTAGCTGGATCTAGTCTACTGAGCCATTTCTGGTGGTCCTGTGACAATTAGGTGCTTTTTGCCTTGAAAGATGGCCTCTTCTCCCAGATTCAAAAGCAGCGACTCTTTGATGCAAAGGAAGTGCGCTTCCAATTCTTCTTCATTTTATCCACAGCTTGATTTTTTCCCCAATTTCCAGTAAAAAGCTACATTCAAAGTCACAAGTAGTTAGTAGGTGAGATGTTTTTTCAATAAATCACAGCAACTCTTCCATGCTGCTAGTTTTGAACTAAGTAGAAACTAGAGAAGGGAAAATCTTTCGATGCATAAAAATACAATTGCTTAGGCCTAGTGTTTCAATTACAGTTTTAATCAGGGGCACTAAAAACAAAGACATGCTATATTCTCCATGTAGTCTACTGTCAAGTAATTCATTTTACAGTGAATGCAGTTTAAAGAGACAGTAACATTGTCCGAGTTATGCTTTTCTTTTGCTTCTAAAAGAGGTTAAAAACAGGCACTTGGGTCACAATATTTTTTTTTTGCTCAACCCTAAGACTCAGGTTCATGGTCCACTAGAAGATGAGTATCCTCACAAGTGATTATGACCATCATATGATACCATGTTTTGGCAATGTTATGAATGATGTTTGGACAGCTGGTACATCTCTCTCAGTATAATATAATAGAGTTTCCAGTAACAAAACTGTCACATAAAGTTTGCAAACATGCTTGAATGCAGTGTTAAGTATATTTGTTGCAACATCATTTTCACATAATAATCTAATGTGGGGAAGTGCGATTATATTCTTTTATGCAATGCAGTGAAAATTTATTTCCATCTTCTCCTTTTTATTTCACACAGTTGCAAAGAAAACCAAAAAGAAGCATTTCATTAGGAATTTTAATTAACAGTGGGCTGTTTGCACAATTGAAGTCTTGAAATTATGTATGGGATGAGTTGTGCATGCCATGTGTATTGTTGAATGACTTTCTGTGTGAATAAATCTTGAGTGACACGTATGCACAATTCAAGACGTGGATTGTGTCAGCAGAAATTTCGTGGGACTTCTAGAAACAGGCTGTTGAATGTTGCATATTTTCATAACAAACGTTCATCATATGTGTGTAGAATTTGTCAAAACTATTTGTATTTTCTGCCAGATAGTCTACACAGGTTGGACAGAAGAACGGGAACAAGATTCTCTTCAGGACAGAATGTATACACCAAAGTTTCTAGCGTTGAGAGGTTCTTCACTTTATAAATTTATAGCACCTCCAGTAAGTATTAGTACCATTTATTGGCTGCCCATTAAATGGTTTTTATGAAATTGATATAAAGGTTTTATGTTACTCCTAGGCATTTCATTCAGCTCTGTTGTAAGGAAAAGCAACAATAGTGATGGGAAAATTTGATTTATTAAGACAAAATTGCTATGAAAAGAAATGACCATACAACTAATTTTGTCCATTCCCATTATTGAGATTTCTCTGTAAACTTAGAAACTCTCGGATCTTTACACAGCATGTTTTCAGAAACTACCTTCTCTGTTGATGCCATAATCATGAGGAAATATCTAATAAGTACAGTGGTGCCCCGCAAGACGAATGCCTCGCAAGACGAAAAACTTGCTAGACGAAAGAGTTTTCCGTTTTTTGAGTCGTTCCGCAAGACGAATTTCCTTATGGGCTTGCTTCGCAAGACGAAATGTCTTGCGAGTTTGTTTCCTTTTTCTTAAAGCCGCTAAGCCGTTAATAGTCGCTAAGCCGTTAATAGCCGCTAAGCCGCTAATAGCCATGCTTCACAAGACGAAAAAACCGCAAGATGAAGAGACTCGCGGAACGGATTAATTTTGTCTTGCGAGGCACCACTGTATGAGGGGAAAAATTCTTGATAGAATTTTCTTCTAGTGTACAATTTTGTTTCTGACCATGTAACAAAAGAATGAGGTCGGGGAGATACCCTGGTTCTTTTCCTTAGATTACTGCAATACATTCTACATGAGGAAAAGGTAAAGGACCCCTGGACGGTTAAGTTCAGTCAAACATGCCTAGGGGGTGCGGCACTCATCTTGCTTCAGGCCGAGGGAGCCAGCATTAGACCACACTACAGAGGACTGCCTGATTCTTTCCCTATGGTGGAGCAGATCTGATAAGGAAGAAGAAAGGGAAAACTTTTCAGTGCATAGAAATATAACTCTTTAGGCCCAAAGTTTGATTAAGCTCTTAAACAGGATGCTAAAACAAAAAAAGACACTTCAGTCGGTCCAGAAGGCTGAGGTCAGGCTCTTCATACAGGCCACATATAAGGAGTGTATGAATCCCTTAGCTACACAGGCTTCCATTTTGTGTCCAGGTTCAATCCAATATTCTAGTGATGACCTTTGAAACCCTTTATAGTTTGACACCTGGATATCTGAAGGACTGTCTACTCCCATGTGAACAAACTCGGCTGCCTTCTGAGATCATTGTTAGAGGTCCTCCTCCATATGGCATCCATGCCATGTAAATATGCTGTGTCCTATTTGGCATGTGTCCAATAAAGAGAATATATCACACTGAAACTGCTTTTGTAAGGAGCTTGCCCACAGAGATTGGTTTTGCAGAGCTTTCAGGTTATGCTTGTTGAATCATTCAGATTAGATTCCAGCCTTGTGAAGTGGTGCAGGGTTGGCAGGGCAGCATGAACAGCACCCCCTAGAAAAATGCACCTGGGGACATTGCCCCCCCTCCAGCTATGCCTCTGATTTAACCCTTTCTAACCTCCACAGAGGTGAGTGGGAGTCATTATCAGAGCTCAAGGACACATTGCAACCAGACAAAAACACCCAAGAAGGATTTGAGGGCATAGCCTGCAGAAAAAGGGTGCAAGTGAAGAGGGGTGTGGCTTAAGCAGAGTCCCAAGGACCATATATACCAGACTAGAGGGCCACATTTGGCCCTCAGGCCTAAGGTTTCCCACCCCTGCTGTACACCATAGTTTGACATTACTTTCCAACCGATATAACTGGATGAAAAAACAGTTCAATTAAATTTTGTTTATTTTCACCCAAGGTTACTACGTGGGACTGGACACGAGCCGAAAGAACATTTTCTGTATATGAGATTATGTACAAAATTCTCAAGGTATGAAGAATAAAAATGCAACTTCATTGTACTGAGGGGAAGGAGGGATGGCTGTATTCACCAAACACAACCTTGTCATTGACTACTGCTAGGAAAATATCCCATGGAAGTCAAGTTGGTGGAGAAAAATGGTCTGTGTGAACAGTTTCAAAATGATAGAAATAATTTGGGGAAAGGATTTAATGTGGGCTAAGATTTTGCCACGGGATCTTGTAAGAATCATGTGGAATAAGAAGGGTAGCTTTGTCAGGAACCTTTCTTTTAACACAAAACAATCAAAGTCATTCCACAGACACCATATACACCTTAGAGTAGGGTATAGTTTCCAACTCTGAGGGCCTGATTTTCAAGGAGGCCTGAGCTACAGCACCTCATATGGCCAATGTCAGCACCAGGCCACCTTTGACAGTGTCTGGTGCTTTGCCATCTACCCACACAGAGCATGACTGGCTACTGATGCTTCCTCCACACCCCCTTGTTTCAGGAGTATAGGAAGCTGCCTTATACTAAGTTAGAACATTAGTACACCTAGTTCAGTTCTGTTCGTGCTGACTGGCAGTTGCTCTTTGAGGTTCAGATAGAGGGCATGGTCAGTTCTACCTGGAGGTGCCAGGGATTGAACCTGGAACTTTCTACATGTAAAGCATTTGCTTTGCCCCTGAGCTGCATCCCTTCATTGCAGGCATTCTAGTGAGCATGAGGACAGCTTGGAGCCACCATTCAACGGACCAATTAAAGAAAGAGAACCTCTCTGAAAAAGCCAAGACAGACCCCATGAAAGATTACTCTTACAATACCTCTGCAATTGCAGAGATAAACCTGTTAACATTTAACCATTTAACTTTCCTACAATGTCCCAAGCCAGTCACAATGTAGCATTGCTGAGAAATTGTGAGACATTTAAATGGTTGAGACCTCCATTACATTGGGGGTGCTCCAGGGGTGTTCTTGTGCATTGTAGAAGATGTGAATTGTGACTAAGGGATGGTGGCCCCAAGTTACCCTGGTGCTCGACTGTGCACAGTGGGTGAAGTAAGCACTCATATGGAAGAGACCCACCAGAGGGCATTATGCCAAAAGAGTCCCTTCAAACCTGGAACCAGCCCTAACTGCTTTATTGTTGAATAGATTATGTGTTGGGTTCATTATTCAATTTTATTTAATCTGCTTCCAAATATTAGGTGAGGTTTGTTAATGATACCACAGCTTGCATGAAACCATATTGTAAATTTAGTGCAATTTCACAAATGACTCTAGGAATCATAACCATAAATGTTCCCACATTTGCAATATGAATGAATGAATCACCTTGATCAGTACACACAATCACTTTTTAAGTGACTTCCCCCCTCATTTTTGTATCATATAAACACCATTGAGAAGTGACAAACTGGTAGCCAAATTGTTTTTTTAAAGTATTGAGTGTAAAAATGCAATTATTCTTATCTGATGTTTATCTTCACGTGCCATCTGTGCTTTACATTTAATGAAACATAATAAGATAGGGTTTATGGTAGTCCAATTTGTTTTAAATGTAGAGCCCTAAATGCCAAGTAGTAAATGAATGATAACAAATAATTTTAAAGGGAGTTGTTAAAAAAGCTAATGTACGCACAACAATACTTCACAGTATATCGTGTCTGGGATTATAGAAGTAGAAATGGCTATTTGGCTAATGCCTTGCAACAGGAGCTGAATTTAAAACCATCATTTGCCCAACTTTACTATACCGTGGCATCTGGTGATCGGAAAATAAATTCAGCTTTATCACAACATTATGGCAAGAAATGAAGACTACTAGTTTCTACTGGAAGTGTTAAGATATGTTCGCCCATTACACTTAGTTTGAAAATTGTAATTTATCCTTAAGTGATGAACCATTTTTTTTCAGAAACTTAGTCATTTCAGTCTTAATTTAATATTGTCTCTAGGGATTCAGTGCTGTAGCATCTAGTCAGTGTCATTTAGGCATGATAAGGCCCTGAGCCTGGATATACTGTGTGCATAAGTAATTCTTAGCACACAAATGGCTGGACTCAAGGCAATGATTAGAACCAAGCCAGTCTTTCTGCATCATGTCCATTTATTGCACAAGGAAGAGGCATCATTTTATCCTAAATTCACTCCCCTGTTTCTGCCTCTGGCATTCTCTCTCCAAATGTGCTTTCCAATTTCTCATTTTCATTCTCCTTCCTCCCCTCATTTAGCTCTTGCTCGCTCTCCTTCTCTATCCCCAATGGCTCCCCTTGGCAATAGCCATTTAAGCAACAATCAACAATTACTAATGCTGATACTCCTCTGCTTAACTGAACACAATAATGGGACTTCTATAAAGGAAAATTTCACACCAAATGGTTTGGGGGATGGGACGGGCAGGGAATGGGACATGAAGCAATTCTCTTCTGAAGCTTTCCCTAGCACTGCATGTTAAGAAAGACAGGTATCTGCAGTGTCTGTCGACAGGCTTGCATTCCTGAGCAGATATTTTTCAAAAGTTACTATTGAGCATTGTGTTAACATGTTGAATATTCCTTGTGCTGTCCAACCGGAGCCAGGGCCCATAAATTAAGGGAGTGGGGCCACAAAACAAACATTGTTCAGAGCAGGTCATCTCCAGTCTCTTTCAGTTCCATCATCAAGAAGCTTGAGAAGCTGAATTACTTTGCATCTAGTATCGTATTTACAAGGTCCTTTTAAGGTACGCAGAGAGAGGAATAGTCTGCAAAGCAGCAAACCAAATATATATAATGCCAAACCTTGGCATTTGTTGAGTACTTTTAATTTGAAATAATTTATTTTTAAGTCCTTGTCTCCCTCAGACAGATGTATTGCTCTCACTTAACATGAAAATCAGTATTAATTAGGCCAGCAAGTGTTGCACTTTCCCATTAGAAGAGATGCTGGTTTAAACTCTTCTGGGATATGAGCCAAGTACTTGACAGTTGTGCTACAGGCTTTATTACATTTGCATTCCCCTTACTCCCTACTTTCAACAACAACAACAAAAAGTAGAGCAAACTTTTTTGAGTACCTAGCTCAACATAAAGTTCTTTTAAGGGTTCTGTCTCCAGACATTAGAAACTGGAATAAGTTATGTAAATCAGTTGAATCTGAAAGTGTTTACAGGTTGGTGGATGGAAATTCCATTGTGTCTAATTTGACCATGTATTAGACAAGACAGCACCCTCAGTAGATTTTAGGAATCAGTTACAATTGGTTATTGATTATGCTTGAAGACGAGTGATTGGATAATTGCCTGAATGTGCATGTTGTGTAGCTAGTGATCCATTTTACATGTAATTTATTTTTATTTTCTTTTTTAAAGTAATAATGATTATCAAGTTTTACCTGGAACTGTATCTGTTCTTTTCCCCTCAACATGAATCGGTCACTATGACCACTATGAAATAAACTGGAACTACTTTTTTTAAGCAATTTTTATTACAAGTTTTCAACACAGAATACAATAAAAGCCAAACTAATCTACATAAGAGAAATAATAAAAAAGCAAGAATAAAAAAGGAATAAAATAAAGAAGAAAGGAAACTCCTATTAGCCCCAGCCAGCATGGTCCATGGTCAGGGGTGAGAGTAGTTAAAAGCCAACATCTGGAGGGTCATATGCAGTTCCAGCAGCTGTAGCCTTGGAAGCACAAGAACTGGGACTGAGACCTCCTTTGTTACAATACAAAGGAGGAGTCAAATGCCCAAATACTAATATATAGAAAGAAACATCAGCAGCTAGTATATCAAACTTACCTCAGCTCATTATGAAAGAAGCAAACTAATCAGTTCTGGCATATTTATCCAAGATATGTGAATCTCAAAATACAAACCAGGAGGATGACAGAAAGAATAGTAGCACAGCATAGTTGAGCTAGGAGCAGATGAGTTGGCACAGAGATCTTTTGATGGACAGGAAACAGAAAACGGAGCAGGGATTGATAGCTTTTTCCATTTCATTTTCCATCTTTCCCCCATGGTTACATGTTCTGCTCAGGCTCTCTTCCGTTATTTTCCATTTAAAATTTATATAATGTGTTTTCCTCATGCAGCTATCAGTTGCTACAATTTCAAGTAAACCTTTTTTTCTTTTATTGATGCGTGTCATCACATCTAGATTCTTTTCTTCATTTTTGATGGGTGCTTGAATGTGCATCAGTGTGTGGATGCCAGTTTTCTTCACTGCTGCTTTTAATGGTGTGTGCATTTGGACGCTGCCTGCAAGAGGGAAAAGGACAAGTCTTTCCCTTCAGTAAAGCCCAATGAATGAGGTGAAATTGACATTACTTACGTCAGTTTCATTTCTTGCTTTTGCCTCTAATAACCTCAGAAAATTCTGATGTTTCAGCTCTGCACCTATTTACTCAGTAGAATATCAGCTTAAATCAATGAGATGATTTCACAAGCATCCATTATGTAATTAAAATAAAAATCTAGCTATTCCCACCATCCACTAGCAAAATCTAAACTGAATTGTCCTGTGTTTATCACACGTGCAAGGCACAAACATCCTTAATAAAGTTGTTCCCCATTTATTACAGAAAGCTCTATATCCTTATTTAAAGGGGAGAGATGCAATTAGCTTTATCTGCCATAGAGATGAAAGGGAAAATTCACCTGCTAAATGTGTACATATCAGGACACTGTTAAACATTTAGAAATCTTGTCATAATATGTTGGCATCCCTAAATCTCAGCCCACTTGAAAATCACAGCCTCTGAACCATGTGCCCTCTCCCCCAATCTCAGCTGTTTGATTATTGTTGATGGGTTTCTTTAAAAAGGCATTTTGTACATGCTTAAATACATTCTTGTCTTTGCTGTACACCCACCCCCACAGTCTCTATTCTGAGTTGACCCACACAGGTGAATTGGTAAAACTTTATTACACCAGCAGAGGTGGAGAAATTTTCTGGCCTGTGGGGCTGGTCTTTATTTCCCCACCCTAGAGGACTGCAGCTGACAGGTGGGCAGTTAATCACCTGACATCCCTATGACATCAGGTGATTCTGTACTTTGAAGCCCTGGCTGTTGGGACTTCAAAGCACAACAAAGGGCTGTTTGAGAGACCTTTTGCAAACAGGCCCACACCGTTCTTCAAACTTCTGATGTCAGGCGTAAGGCAGAGAGATGTGGCTTGCCCATCACAGGCCATGATTGGCTAGATAACAGTATACAGTGGTACCTCGGTTTACATGTGCTTCAGGTTACAGACTCCGCTAACCCAGAAATAGTACCTCGGGTTAAGAACTTTGCTTCAGGATGAGAAGAGAAATCGTGCTCTGGCGGCGCGGCAGGAGGAGGCGGCCCCATTAGCTAAAGTGGTGCTTCAGGTTAAGAACAGCTTCAGGTTAATAACGGACCTCTGGAACGAATTAAGTACTTAACCCGAGGTACCACTGTAAAGGGGAAATAGGATGAAATTGATTAATTTCTTTTTTATATTAAAAAAACCTTTAAAAATTAACTATGCACTATCAGCAGCTATAGGACATTTTGTATCCCACTCTTTCTCCATGGAACAGAAAGCCACATATTATCTTAACATTCCCATGATATGAGACCATGACTGGCAACTTAAGGCCATGCAGTGAGCTTGAAGGCTAATTACATTTAGGAACAAAGCTCCAAGCAGACTCCAAGGACTCAGTGAAATCCCCAGGTGGATTAAATGTGATTTAAATTAGATGCAGGGAAATGCAAACATATCCCAATGGAGTTGTTCAGCTCAGAAGAAATCATTCAGTGTACAATTGGGTCTAAAGGGCAAAGAATCCTGGTGGTGGGTTATGCAAAGAAGCAAGCTGTTGAAGTGTGTTTGTATTTGAAGGCGAGGCCCCTAATTGCGTAGGTTGTTGCTCAAGAATCAGAGTAATGAGAATACCCTCCTTTTCAATTGTGGAAGAGAATGACAACATTTCCCCAAGTACCTTTAAATCTGGATGCATCACTTGTAAATGTTAATTCCACATAGACGGTGGAGGGAAAGCACTCTTAGTTATATGTGCATGCCAGTCAGTGCAGTTTCCTTCATTTAGTTTATAGAACCAGCAAATTGCAACTACAATAACAACAGCAACAAAACTAATTACACCACCACTTGTGGAAAATAGCCTAAGACTGTTTGGAGGGCCTAGATTCCTCAGGCAGGATGCCTCAAAACCTCTGACGGGCCTAGATTCAAGAGCCTGCAGCCCTTATGACAGATAACATACATTCACTGCTAAAGGAAAAGCAGAAAAGTCCAATAATTTGAGAACTGTTTGAATGCATTTGGTTTATTTTCTTTATCCGAAGCCTTGCAAAAAAGAAATTGTAATGTTTTTCAGCAGAGTAAAGAAATTGTTGGTGTATATTTCTGTGCATGAATACACAAAATATATGACACACTTCTGAGGCATTTTAAGACTGGTAACCTTGGGAACTATTCAGAAATTGGACACTGGCACCTGTGAATCCTTGTAGCCAAACTGTGCTCTGCTACTTGGCGTGAAAACTCTAAATCATTCTTTTATTTCAAATCCATTTAAATGCTGAGACTAATGTGGGCTGAATAAAAATTACATGGCACTTTGTTCTGCATCTAACATGTGGGTCTGTACTGTAAGAAATATTAATTGATGTATGCAAGATTATATAACTCCAGGTTTTCATCAGGACAGTGATCTACTGGATTGTCGAAAACACTGCTTTGGTGTCCAATCTGAAACGGGAGAGGATCTCTACTTTTCTGTGGAATTAGAATGTGACCTCATATTATGGGAAAAGGCCTTCCAATCAGCAACTTTTTTAGAAGTGGAACGAATACAGGTAAGAAACATGCGGTGTCAAATTCATTTTTGGTTATTATGCAATACATTTTATGTGATAGTCAGTGCTATCAGCTGATAGTCAGTGCAAAAAAACATTTTGTGAATCTAAGTTTGGTCTCATTGAGGGGCAGTATTTCAATATGAGTAGGAAAATGAGAACCCCTAAACATTTTTCTTTTTCTTTTTTTTTTTTAAAAAGCACTGGTGATAGTGATAGTTATTACCAAAGGCTTTTGGGGGTGGGAGGGGGGAGGTTTGGAATATTTAATGGGAAAAAGAGTTAATGATATACTACAAAGGAAAAAAAATCTCATTTAAAAGCAAAACAAGATAGGGTTCTGTATACACTTTTAGTTTTTGAAACCCAAACACTGAAAGTACTAATGGCTGTTTGATATGTTCTTGGCCAAACCAAAATGGTGGTTCAGCAGCTAGAAGCATTGAGTTGTAGGCTTCTGTTATTTTGCTTATTTTCTTAGCTTTCACTTAGAAAATGAAAAAGATCTGCTTATGAGATAAGGATAAACAATGGTGTGGCAGTAGGGTGCATCCCAATAGTGGGGCTAGAAGCTTGAATCTGGGAAACTTGGGCCCAGATCATCCATGAAGCTTGTTGCATGGCCTTGGGCTAGTCACTATCAGCATAGCGGTTCTGATCTCATGGTAGAATTTATTCAAGAGGACAATGAGAAATTGGAATTTTATGGGATGGTAAAGGAGAGACCAGGACTTGGTAACATACATCTCACTGTCAACCAGAATGTTGTTGGTTTGAGTCCACTCAGGGACAGCTGTGGGAAAGATTCTTGTATTGCAGGAGTTGGGCTAGATCAGGCATGGCCAAACTTGGCCCTCCAGCTGTTTTGGGACTACAACTCCCATCATCCCTAGCTAACAGGAGCAGTGGTCAGGGATGATGGGAATTGTAGTCCTAGATGAATACCTTCCAACCCTATAAGTCTATGATTCTATAAGTGCAAATTATTTCAGGGTGGCAGAAGAACTTGGGAGTCACTATGTTGTTACGTAAATATTTATAAGAATAGAACATCTATTATTTTATTATACTTCATCCTTTTGAAATACATAGGATGTTTGGATGGGTATCTCTTATATTAATGGGTATAGTTTACATCCATTCCTGTTCTAGTAAGTCAGCTTTCTCCCCTCTCCCCAACTTATCCAGGATCACAAATAGTGTCACGGATCACAAATAATGCACTTTTAATGCAAGTATTACGATTTTGCAATACTGATTGATGAACAACTCCCCTCCCCTCTAACCCTGTAAACCTCTTAGCCCATTTTCAATTAATTACAATGTGTTTCAAGTTGATATGCAGCCACTGTTTGGCAGATCAATCAGATTGATTCATTTGGCAGAGGCACAGAACCTGGTTGCTATTTTGAGTTTTTACATATACAGATTAGTGCCAAAGCTCCTTCTTTTCACATAGAAACCTGGGGAAATCACCTAGTGTCTTGAGGGCAGGGAATGCTTCTCTGTAATATAATGGGGCAACCTTTACAAAAGAAAATGCATCTTGTTAGGAAATGTATGCGGTGGTGTGTTCTACTTGTTGAATAATGGATTTGCAGATAGTTCATCTCACTCAGATCAGTAGGATATCAGTAGGATATGCACTACAGCTTTGTTTAAATCATAGTCATAATGTACAACTATTAAGGTAAAGGGACCCCTGACCATTAGGTCCAGTCGTGGCCAACTCTGGGGTTGTGGTGCTCATCTCACTTTATTGGCCGAGGGAGCCAGCGTACAGCTTCCGGGTCATGTGGCTAGCATGACTAGTTTATCCTAATTTGTACCTTTATGAACTTTTTAATAGTTCAAACTTACATTTATGATTTTGTTCCAACACTGATTTTTGAAAACTGGAATTCTGGCATGAACTTAGTAGCCAAGAGTCTCTGAACCTTTTCCACTTTAGAAATGGGCTTGGATGAGCTTTTTCCTCCATTGAATTCTCTCCCACTTTAAACATCTCCTACTAAGCTATAGTATACTTCAGGTTTGGGGGCCTGAGGAACATAATGCTTCAGTCTCTGCTCCTGAACTAGGGCAACTGAATTATTCACAGACCCAGTTTTAAGATTCTGTACTTTTTGCACATGGTAGATTAAATATTGAGTTGCCTCTTATATGGGAAACTTTCATTCCGAATAGGTTTTTTTTCCATCTTTTTCAGCGTGTGAAATCAATAATCAAAAGCAAATAATTCACTCTTTTTATGGCAGGTGTAATGTTTTAATGGTTTATATTAGATCTGTACGAACTTTGACATTATGTGCTCTCTTGGCAGCATTCTTCAATTTATTCTCTCCAAGTTCACAGCAAAGGGGATTAATTAAAGTAAGCTGAAAAGCTACAGGTGAAATAAAACCTCTGATTAGGAGCCAGAGAGTGAGAGGCTAGAGACTGACCCTTTACCACTCTAACCTGTGGTGCACATTAATATCTCTTTACCAATTTGTGACAGCTGCTCAAAGCCCGTTATAATCTTTCACCTTTCAATATTTCCTGCTAGGAGTTGTGCTTGTTACTCATAGCTTTGTAGCTGGGGGAGTGGGGAGGGGAAGACTGATCCTTAGGTGAAGTGATTGATGGAGCAAATCTAGCACTTGCAGAGGTATTGAACTGCTAAATTAGAACACTAAGGTGGATGGCCAGTGCGTTTAGAACAGAACTTTCCTTCAGTCTAAAGTTACTTCCTCGTGCTTACCTGCCACACAGGTTAAAGCAGGTGTGGGGAACCTCTGGCTCACCACGTGTTGAAAACGGCAGCTCCCATCAGCCCCAGCCAGCATGGTTGATGGTCAGGGATTATGAGAGTTGTAGTTCAACGTCATCCAGAGGGCCACAGGTTCCTCACACCTGTGTTTTAAAGTAACCCACATCACTTCTTCAGCACAAGGTGCCACTGCAGTCCTTTACATAAAGAAGTTACTTTGCCCAGAAATTTGAGATAGGGATACATTTATGAATGTGTGTAACAGTGAGCATCCAAACCCTAAGTAAGGTATCTGAGGGACTGAAAAGAATTATGAGGCTCTGTTTCCAGCCCAATGATCTCTGTGTTTTAATCATTTTTATAACTGAAAGATATGACAAAAGGAAGCAATTGTGGGTGGTTTTTTTTGCAAGTTAATGGAATTAAACATTTATGCCCATAACATTTATTACTACATAATATACTAAATATTAATAAAACTTACATGAAGTTGGTGAGCTTTAACAAGCAGTTGAGTCACAAATATGGCTGCTTATGAGGCTTTCCATTGATTACTTCGTTTTTTATTTTTCTCTGTGGAATGATTTGTTTCACCCACAAAATCAAAAATCATTTATTTTGTCCTATTACTTTTACTGGATGTTTTATGTACTAGTTTTTGCTAATCATTTTAAGCCCAGTATTTAATTTTATTTCTCTTACAATAAACATTTTCCGGAAATCTTACCAGAGAGAGAGAGAGAGAGAGAGAGCATCTGCATCTATGTACTCTGTTTTAAATTTTCCAACTTTGATAGGACTAATAATAATTAACTGGTTGCAGGAATGCAGTTGTTATTGTTTTAGTTGAGTGCAATTCACATATACACAAATGTGTAACAGTGTATGCTAAGTTTGATTCCAATGGCAGACTTCAATTTCTCTGGATTGCATTCAGAGGCTTGGAATCAAAGTTCCCTGCACATGAATATGAAAGGTGCTTCTACATATTGGGGGTGGGGGGAGCAATGATTCCTAGCAGCCGTCCCTCACGTACTGTTTCACCTCAGGAAGCCTCGTTCCACACCCAGTAAGCATGGGATGCCTTTGCCCAGCAGCGCTGGGGTCCATAGACTGCAGCAAAATGCCCTTGCAAAGGGGAGAGGAAAACCTTCCACTTGGCACCCGCCCACCCTCTGGTTAGAGCCTTCACTGAGCAATTTTGAGTAGCTGGTTGACAGGGCCGGAAATAATTTTTTTCACTCAACCTGATTGGCACTTCCCTCCCACCTTTCCCCCAGTGAAATTATGGTCTTCCTTTGTTAGGCGGAACAACATTGTTTGTTGAGGGCAGAAATGGCATTGGGCAGGATCCACATAGGATGGGAGATCCCATAAAGGGCCTGAGGGGACAATTGACCATGGTACCTCCAAGCTTGGGTTGAGGTGCCTGGTTGGAATCTGCACTCTGGTCACCCAGTGAGACCTTGCTTGCTTGGCTTGCACTACACAAAGTTCAGCACTGGCAGACTCCCATGAAATGGGTTTGGGGTGGTCCAAACCCAGGAGACCCGTTCCATCATGGAATGATTACATGATCCAGGCCCCAATGCCATGCCAACCCTTACCCTGCCTGTTGCTGTCAATAAAGATTTTATTCCATCACTGTTCAATGGTCTGGTTATTTTGCTGCTCTGATGGGTCACATATTGTGCCTGCCTGGGCCTTACCTTTTGAGGGGAGGAACAAGTGCCTGTTGTGGCAGGAAATAGTGAAATCCCATTGATCAATTCTTCAGATCCATGCCAGTATTTATACTTTGTTGAGCCATGCCATATTCACCTGTGGAACACATGGCTCCAACATCTGAGCTATATCCAATTGTTTACCATGCTATATAGAAAATATGTCCCAGTGGTTTGAATTATAAATGGTACTTTTTGAGGACTGCTCTGGCAATGGCAGCTGAGAAATGATTCATACTATCCATTTGCTAGCAGAGCTTTTCTAGAATGGACTCTTGCTCTTCTCATTCCATCTCCCCCCCCCCCCCGACTTTCCTTGCTTCCCACCAAATATTTGTGATTGCCATGGGAGATAATAAAGTCATAATCTAAAGTCAACACCCCTGGAGGCGAATGCAGAATCAAGAAAGCCTGTCTCCTCAGCTGGCTACAGGCCAAATTTCTGTGGTGGTTCTTCCATTCAATCCTACCTTTCCCCCTTTTTCCACCACCTATTTGAGATGGTACAATTCCTTTAACATCTGAAGATATCACACTTTAGTTTGTCTTATTTTTATGCCTTTGCCAACATCTAAACATGGGCTGCCTAGAATTGCTTGAAAAAGCTGTCCCTTATCTCAAAAGACCACATGAAGGTGGTACATATTGAGTAGCACTTGTTTCAAAACACTGCTGTTCCAAAGAGCTCTAGTAACCCTTTTGGTTTGATAAGGGAATTAGACACCTGACACATACTTTGCAACCTGCATATGTTTACAAAATGATCACTTTTAAAGATGTGGAAGTATAGCATATAAGTAATGCAATGAATACCCATCTCAGTGTCCCAACTAATTGGTTATTCTTGGTGTGTTCTGTTCTGTTCCAAATATGGGAATGTGCCTGGGCTGTTCACAGGGACCTTCTAGGAAGCTTTGGAAGACTGACAGCATTGGATTTGCCCCTCTCATCCCTGTGAACTCATTTGTGATCTCTGTATGGGCTAAGAATCTAGAGTCAGCCCTTCAGGCTCCCTTCTTCACTTGTGCAAAAAGCAGTGGCACGAAGAGACATCTCTCGCTCTATGCTCCCCCTCTCCACTCTTTATTTTTCCTCCTTGAATTTTGCCCTGATGCTGAGTAGGGCTATCTTCAAAAAGTGTAGCAACTGTGTGAGTAAAGTTCTTGATCTTCACAGTCACTGCCTCACATGCCTCAGAGAGGCTGACATCATTAAAATGTGAAAGTTTTTTGCAGAGGTCTTGCAGAAAGTGCTCAGGAAACAAATTGTTGCCACCATGGACATTTCTCCCAAAGGCCATGCAGTAATTTATACTATGCAGGGGTGTAAAGGAAGGGATCCAGCATACCCAGTTTTCCAGAGCTTTCTAAAAAGTTCCACCAGTAGGTTGTGCAGGTGCTTTTCCATATCTGTGACTGCATTTACAGGTGAGCCACTTTAGGTTTTGATGTTATTTGTTCGTTTATTGAAATCATGTTAGTTATGAATTATATGATTTGAGAAATTTGGGAGGGGGGCTACTGTTGGCAGAAAACAGAAATCTGAATTTAAATTGATAGGAATCACTTTGCAATGGACAACTTAATTAGCGATCAAATTATTTCTGCTTGGCAGTTTCTGTTTAAACATTTATTTTGTATAAAAAGTCCATAAGTCATTGTTCTTCTAGCTCTAAACTATGGATTTCACCAGTCTCAGAAGGATTTCAAGAGATTTGTCTCTGACTTTAATGTGAAAAGGTAGCATCTTTCATAAGCACTTCTGTGATGAGTAGCTTGGCCTTTTCAAGCTCTGCTGTGCACTTCACATCTTGACAATGATGTTCTGATCAGAAAAATACCTAATTTGCGCTGAGCGGTACGAGCTTGGCATTAGGAACCAGAAGCCAACTATCAAACAAGGAGCTCAGTAGGAGAATGTAATTTGTTGTAAACTGAAACTCAGTGTTGAACAGTTTCATTTTATCAATGCAAACCAAAATGTCAGACTGCATTGGGGGGGTTGGAGAGATAAGAAACATAAAAAAAGGGAGTTCTTCCGATTTCCTTCAATGTTAGAAGTGCTGTATTAGCAACTTGCTGGCAATGGAAGTTTGGTCGTTTGCCCTTATCAACACATTTCCTGACATAAATTATTTGAAAATGAATTTTTTTGGAGGGAGTGTCAACTATATTACAAATCATAAAAACAGATAAATGCAGGTCTATCAAATAGTTAGATTGAAGTTCACGAGAGCCTCACTGGAAAATTCAGGGAACCTAAGAGTCTTCTTATTCCTTGTCTTCTTTCATGAGCCATTACATCAACAGCAAATACCTAGTCATTATATATTTTGTTTGCATACTCACTTCCAATGAAATATGTTTATCTTGCATTAAAGTAATGGGACATAAAAGCTGCATATAAAAGTGCCTCTTTATTTACCAAAGGTGCATGTGTCCCCCATCATATGCGAGCAGATGTATTCCATGTGTGATCAGAAATTAGGAGGTGATGCATTTCACTCTCAATTACTTCATTTACATTGAGAAATTGGCAAAGACAGTTGAATTCCAAGACAGTGGTACCTTGGTTTACAAACTTAATCTGTTCCAGAAGTCCGTTCTTAAACCAAAGTGTTCTTAAACCAAGGTGTGCTTTCCCATAGCAGCGGGGGACTCAATTTACAAATGGAACACACTCAACAGGAAGCGAAACATGTTCTTATTCCAAGGCAACGTTCACAAACCAAAACACCTACTTCCAGGTTTGCAGCGTTCTTAATCCAAGTTGTTCATAAACTAAGCTGTTCTTAAACCAAGGTACCACTGTATTTACTTACCTACTATGCTAAATTGTAGCCAGGGGTGGCACATCCTGCTTCACCACTTGAAGAAAAATGGGAAGTGTTGCATTGCACTGCTGCCACCGCCACCCCTGCCACCCCCTGCCTGTTTCTGCCGCTTCTGCCTGCTATTCCACCACTGCACACTCAGCCCCTATGTGTTCTCCATGTAGGTAGAGGTAGAAGCTCTCTTTCATGGAATGCAAATAGCCAGTTCATTGAATGGCTAAGGGTTTGTGTTATTTGCAAAGATGTATTTTGTTCTTGCCAGGGCTAATTAGTAACTAAACAGGTATTTCCCCTTAGCTATAATTTTTCAAAATACATGTACTCAACTGAAGCGCTATCTAACATGCTGCTTTTCTCAATCTTTCTTAGTGCAAGACATATGCCTGTGTTCTGGAGAGTCATCTTATGGGGCTTACCATAGACTTTGGCATGGGTTTCGTATGCTTTGATGCTGCAACAAAGGTAAGGCCATGAGAAGATGTTTACATGCTGTTAATGATTCATTACCAAGAATTATCTTTTCAATTGAGAGTTGAGCCATTGTTTGAAGTCTGTCGCTATGCTGTATTTGCCTCCCCCCCAAATGAACCAACCTGGACCCTGTGATCATAATCTGAGGCTCTCCATGAGAGGTCCTGAGGGTGGCAACACGAGAACGGGCCTTATCTGCAGTGGATCCCCGCTTGTGGAATGCTCTCCCCAGGGAGGCTTGCCTGCTCCATTCGTTACATATCTTTAAGTGCCAGGCAAAAACATCCCTCTTCACCCAGATTTTAGGCTAATTTAACAATCTATGGCATTTAAAACTTGGGGGTATTGTTTTTATTTGTTACTATGGTATGTATTTTTTTGTTTTTATATTGTAAAGCACCCTGTGATCCTCAGCTGAAGGGTAGTATAGACATTTAATAAATAATAATTTTATCCTATCACATTCTCAATATGCTTTTTAAAAATAGTTTCTGCAGGACTTATTTCTGTAGAATGTTCTTGAGATGGAATACATGACTTGATCCTTTTCTACAGCCCCTGCTCTTCTACTTGTTCCATCTCCTTTCCTTTTCTCTCCCCCTTCTCCATGAACATCATAAAGCACACAATTCAAAAGCTCTAAAAAGGGACAAACTTCTAGAGATATGGCCAAAGTTCACATGAAGTTTGGCATTCAGTATGGCATTCCATTTGAAGAGAAGCATTGCATAGTTTTTTTTCTAATTCAGTTCAGAGATGAATTCCTTCTTTACCTAATCTCTCTTACCTGGTAGCAGGTTCTGCTGCTCTGGTGGCAGAGAATGTATGGAGACATCTTTCCTTGCCTCACCCTCCTTCCTACAGCAGCAATCCTGATGCCAGGAGCTTGGGGAAATATAAACCCTTCATACTGTTACCACAAGAGCAGAAAGTGCTGCCACTGGGCAAGGGGATTCGGGTGCTTATGAGAAGTGGGGAGGGGGTGAGCAGCATTAAGCACTGCACTCACACTGATGCCATTGGGAGAAAGACAGAGTCTATTCTTGCTTTTAACTGCTTCAGAATAAACTCAGCCAATTTTCCAGTCTCAAGGAGGAAGGGGAGAAACTCATTTTGACAAGCCTAATTATAAATGTAATCCGTGCAAACTTGCCCATTGCTACAAATTTCTTAAACAAACGAGAAAAGGGACTGAAGCTTTTAGCATGCAGACAATATGCTTTTGAATCATTCCGTGGCCCTGATTGAGGGAGCCAGAAGCAGAGAATGGGGTTTTGGTTGTGTTCCTGACATTTCCCCCGCCATAGTAAGAGCTCTGACAGTGCTGATAACCTATAATGCATTCAAAAAAAAAAGGTGCCTGTGCCAGCTTCTGTTTCCTACTCCCGCTCACAACAAATGATATGGAGTGAAATAGATTTCTACTTGCAGATTGTTTTCTCTGGATCAGGGTGATTGTTTTATTATCTAGATGTTAATAGAAAAATCACAATCCACATTGGTCAAATGTCAAGATTGTACTTTCTCTATGAGAGTCATGAAAAACAAAGCACAGTTTGTTTTTCTTCTTCCATGGTGCTACTTTCCTCTAAAATCTCTTTCAACGCCGTTTCCTCTGATAGAATCCATCAGATAGGAAACTGCACTAACAAAACTATTAACATAGTTATGGCTTCGGATTTATATTTTCAGAACAGAAGAAACCACACACAGATATCTTAATCAACATATCCAGCTGGCAACAGTGTCAGAATAAGAGAAATGTCAGCTGCCTTCCAGACAGAAACCATTAGAATCAGCCTCAGTCCTTGTAATATTTTCTCTAGCCTTATAAAATCCTACTTTGCTCATTCACCTGAAGCAAGTAATTTGCTTTGACAGGCCACTGACATACTATCAGCTTTTACATTATCATGATTACCACAAGCCTGATCTATACTTCACTGAAGTCAGTGGGTGCCTTTCCACTGATTACTCCCCCCACCCCAGTGCCAAAATATACCCTAAGCCTCCTCAAAGAACACTGCAGATTATTTTCCCAAGGTATTTACTTGACCAGAAGAATAAATTTGGTTTGGAACCTATCACATACCCCCATCCATATTCTCTTTGTGCACATTACTGTGTTTTTATTATTAAGAGCTGGACCAAATTTCTGACAGCTTCAATTTTCATGTCAAAAATTGCACTTCTGGTCAATCAGGGCCTTTATTGATCAGCTAAGCAATGTGCAGGAAAATTGTGAGAGTTTCTGCATGTATCATACATATCAGTACACAAATCACTGCTCAGCGGTGTTGAAAAGTCCCTGATCTGGCCCACAAGAAAATACCAGAAGGGTTTTGAGATCTCTGAGCTTTTCTCACCAAACTTTGAGAGAGCCTCTGGCTCAACTGAGTGAATCCATTTCTTGAGGACATGGTGAGGTGGGGGCTGTCACCAGTCACATGAATTGTAGGAGAAGGCTTGCCCACAGAAAGCAGATAAAGGGACTAAGCCCAAGATTTTGGTCCAATTAGGAAGCTTCCTTGAGGTTGGTGACACAAGCATAGGAATTCAACAGCTTTATTCTGACATTCTGTTCCCTGCTAACAATAATACAAGAGGAGGAACTGATTGCTCAGGGTTCCAGATCGCATGGGAGCTTGTACTATGAAGGTTCCTACCTCACAGCAATGGTATTTTTCAGTAGAAAGCTACTGCTACCCAATATTATTGACCTTTACAATTTATTACTTGTGGCAGCAACACTCGTAACAGCATATCATAATCTACCCTGGTATTTTTATTTTTTTGAGAAACTCAAAAAGCCTTTTCGTTATCTTTGAAATTCATGAGTGAAGACAAAATCCTACTGCTGCTTTTCCTTTTCTGATGCCAGTAAAGCTGAATAATTCAAACTTGAGATCCTTACCCTTTTATCTCTCCTGCCACTCATCAAAAACTGGGGGGTTGGGGTGATGAGTGATGGCCTTTGGATTTCAAAGCCTTTGTAGCTCTTGATTATTATTACTTCACTTTTCTATAGCAAACAACATCTAAAGTAGCTAGCAAGAAGTGTAAACACAAAGCATACAAATATTAAAATTACACGAAGCACAAATTAATTATTCTTTACTAAGCATCCTTTAGATTTGTTATGGATTGAATACAGAGGCCAGGATCAATTCCTGTGGCTCAGGCAGGCAAACAAGCCAAAGCTGGTTAAAAAGTGCAGGCTGAATCCAGGAGCATATCCAGCTGTACATACCTTGGAAGAAAAAGCATCTTCATCCAGAAGAGACTGGATAATCATCTTCAAATTCATAGAGCCTTTAACAGCATTTCCATCTTATCTGGATGAAGTATCAAGTTGTTCACCCCCCACCAATTCTTTCCTGGTACCATATGCCAGTTCAAGACTGTCACCTACCACTTTGTGTTCAGAAAATGGAAATGTGTCATTATCATTATACTGATGGTAGTTCAGTCGTTGTTTCAGTTCCCATATTGTAATTTTCTGTCCAAAAGAGCAATCAACTCCCTACAGTCTTTATTGGAATCCAGTATCATGGCTTTGCAGTATAGCATGTATTGTTAGGGTTTCATTAGCACTTTCACCAAACTAGGAAATATTTATGTAACGCTCCCCACCCCTTTAGCCTGATTATAACTATGCAGAAATTATGCTTGGTATGAAAAAGGTGACTGAAACACTGGAACTTGTGGTCATTAATAGAAACACTAGAAGCTGCCTTATTTCAAATCAGACCACTGCACTGATAAAGCAGCAGATCTCCAGGGTTTCTGATGGGGGATATTTCCATTCCTAACTGGAGATGCAGCCAATTAAACCTTGGACTACCTTCATGCAAACCAGATGCTGTACCACTGAGTTGTAGCCCTTCCCCATAAACATAAAAGGCTACCTTATATCAAGCCAGATGATTGGTCCATTTTGCTTAGTAATCTTGACACTGATTGGCAGTGGCTGTCCAAGGTTTCAGGCAGGCAATCTTCTCCAGCCAGAGTTGCCAGAGATTGAACCCATGACCTTCTGCAGGTAAACTTCATTCTCTACCACAAAAGACAAACAAAAGAAAGTCCTTTTCATATCACATAGTTAACTGAATGGAAGTTGCTGCCACTAGATGTAAGACAGGGGGCTTCAGAGGGTAATAAAAATTAATTCACAGAGGATATGCCTATGGATGACTATTAACCATGGCAGCTAAATGGTAACTTCAAATTCAGAGGCAGCTTGTCTCAGCATATTATTTGTTGTGGGGCAAACAAGAGGACAGATGCCTTCTTGACATACTTGTAGAATTCCCAAAAGCATCCGGCTGGTCACTTCTAGAAGCAGGATGCTGGACTCAATGGATCCTTGGTGTTATCCAACAGGGATATTCTTGGTTTTGAAATTCCTCAACCCACAAAGCCAGATGGCTTTAGCAGCTTCCATGTTTTCTGAAATCGGGTCATTATTAGCTGGCAATGAAGCTAACCCTGCAGCTTCCAATTAAAATTAAATCACTTGTGCCAAACAAGGGGGAAAAGCAAGTGCCTAAGAAGTAATCAGGATTCTTCACCACTCCAAACCCAGCACCTGGCACACTTGAGGGTAGCTTTCATTTTGGTCGGAACGAGCTGGCATGATGGGATGGCTGATACACTGCCTATTTCCCAGAGTGCCAATTCCAAGCTCTGCTAAGTAGCAAAGCTTTGTAACAAAAGTGAATTCAAGGAAGGATGTATTAAGCCCATCTTGGAACAGTGTGTTTGCATGATACAATGTCAAGAGCAATAAGAATGTGATGCTTTTAGAGGGTTTTCTTTCCCAATTAGATGTATCCTCTAATAAAATCAAGAGGAACAGATGTTTCTAACAAGAGCAATGTCGGCTTCATTTGGATGTAATGTAAAACTATAATTGAGTGTTGCAGGAATGAGCCTGGGCTTCATTAGCCACCCTGCCCTCTGTTTTCCTCTAGTGCAGGCATAAGGAGAGCAGTAGTTTTCACTTCCATTTTTAACTAACCAGAGTTTAACTAACCAAATCCCAACAAAACCATGGTTTAGGAAGTTGGTTTGTTTTCCTAAGCCTGTAGCCCCCCAGATGCTGTTGAACTACAACTCCCATCAGCCTTGTCCGCGGTATCTGGATCTGGTGGGAGTTGTAGTGCAACAACAACTACAGAGCTACAGGTTGGCCACCCCAACTCTACATTACGGTTCAGATGAACCTCTTTAAAGTTTGGATGTAACAATACACTGTGGGTAAATCAGAATGGAAACCAAAGTTTCCAATTTCCTCCTTGCAGCCATACGAGAAGAGGAAATGAGGAGCACACAAGTCCAGAGCTCAGGCAGTTAATGCTAAACCATTTCACACCAGGCCTGTGAGAATCAACAAATTAGGTAGGAAGTTCAGGTTTCCTGACATAGGGTAAAATATGTTCAGCCAGTTGTAGCATGAAATGTCAAATTAATAATGTTTCCTAGCAAGTGCACATTGATAGTTCCCATTATTTTCATTTTGCTGAGAAGCAGTTCTTGAAATACTGCATTATCCTGGAATTTGGACTGGAAAATGAGAAGTTTTGTGATGATCAAAAGACCACAGAAGAGTTAGAGAGGGAGGGTGCTTATTAACTTTTTCTTGCAACTACTGTACATTTTGTTTGCTGGTGCCTGGAAGGCCGCCATTGCATGGTTTGTAGCGGTTTTGTGCTTTGGTTTTTTTCCTGCTCACTTTTGACCTTCTGAACATGTGCATTTGTAACCCTCCTTTCAACAAATCTTCCAGGGCAGCTTATGCAAAGAGAATACAAAAAAAAAAAAAAATGTTTTAAAAAACCAGCAGGCAATAGCAGAAATAATAATGATAGCTAGATAAAAGCAGCAAGAAATCATTTGATAGATATGAAGGCCAACTGAGAAGCTAAAGCAGGTCTAGGAAAACAAAAAGGTCTCTGCTGGATGTGAAGATGTGAAGGCAGGCACCAGGCAAACCCTCTCCCCTTGCTTTAGCTCCCCCCCCCCATCACTATAGTCCTTCTAAGTCCCTGATCCTTGCTACAATGTTGTGCAGGTGTCCTGTGCCCAAACAGCATCTGCAAATGGACAATTAGGATCTTGCATCAAGTGCCTTCAAAGGGTAATGAAAGTGCATCAACAAATGAGACTATCAGGTGTGGGGCAAGTGGTCATGGTTTAGAGAAAGCAGCATTACAGTCTAAATTGGGACTCATACTGAGCCTAATTAGGCCCACAGGACAGAGATTTCCCACCCAGCCCTGATTAATAAGCTTAGTCTTCTTATAGCAATCTTATTGTGTCTAAAAATCTTCTGTAGAGGTCCATATGCAAGAAATTTATTGAACAGATATATAATACACAGCTGCAAAGAAGCTGTTGTGGCTTTTCGACTTTGGAATCCCTCTCTAAGGAGCCATACCTAGTGCCAACATTGCAATCTTTTCAAGACTTTGCTCTATATCCCAGGCATTTAGTTGGAACCGTTTTTGTTCTTCTGTTAAAATCTGAGAATGGGAAGTTGCACAATGTGTCATTGCTGAAATGAAGTTTATCGGTAGTCTAGAGGCAGGGGTAAAGCAAATGAAAGGCTGGAGATGACTGGTTAAAATGCTTAATTTAACCCACTGAAATTGATTGCAGTTATGGCCCAGAATGCTAGATTAGTTTTCAAAGATCAATCAGTGGATGTTTATTTCTTCAGATTAACACGGTTGTCACCATCTTGCCCTTCTTGTAAGCTTCCCTTAGGCATTTGTCCATAGCTAGAGACAGAATGATGGACCAGATGGCCTGTCTCAGCATAGCAATTTTATACCCAAGTTAAATATCTCACCCTCAGTATCTGCTTCTTCACTTTGGGGTTAATAATGACCTGGAGGAAATAAGGATTACAGAGCATTATCTCTATTAGTATTTTCCACATTAATGTGTGTGTGTGTGGGGGGGGATCTTCTAATTTGTTTGCTAAATGTAAACCCTGCAGCTTAAATACAACTGTATTTTCAGGGAGGCTTCAATTAAAGTAAAAAAAGAACTACAATACAAACAATTATAAAATTGTCCACCATTATAAAACCAGCATGTGAAAATACAAAAAAAATTACACTGAGGGCTTAAAACCCTAAAACTTGTCTTTATCTGATGCTGAGCAGCAATACCTATTACTTTTGGAAAGCCAAACTTATACTGGCTATTGGAAACTTTATAACTTTTGGCTATAAATTTGCATTTATGAACTTGAGCTCCCCAGCCCAGAGATCCCAATGTGCTCATTGTATCTTACATTATAATATGTTCTAACATTTAGTATTAAACTGTTGTTTTAAGAACTGAGTGAACCTGTGTGAGGGAATCCTGACACCTAGAATGGAATGCTAAGACTGCTTCAAAAAGCTTGGATGCTCCACTATTGTACCAAGTGTACATGATGCTGAGGCATGCAGCTGAATAAGTACTCCCACAGACCTGCCACTTTGCCAGAAATTTGAATATTGTCATAAGGCTTACATATAGCTGCCCATGTTTACATCTCGAAAACTTAAAGAAGACCATTTATTCACATCCCGTATTCAGTCAATGCTGAAGGGCTACCTCTTTCCCCTGGCCTTTGAGACTTGAGATGTGTATTTTTAGAGCCTACCCTATTTTTTATGTCTGTATGGAAACACCATTTACCTTCCAGCCAGAGTGGTACCTATTTATCTACTTGCACTTTGATGTGCTTTCGAACTGCTAGGTTGGCAGGAGCAGGGACCGAGCAATGGGAGCTCACCCCATCGTGGGCATTCGAACCGCTGACCTTCCGATCCGCAAGTCCTAGGCTCTGTGGTTTAACCCACAGCACCACCCGTGTCCCTTGATAGGTAGAGTTTGTAATATTTCATCATTCTTTGGGGAACAATTTCTCTAAAGGCAGTTGGGTCCATTGTCCCAGGTTACAGTTTTGGAATTACAGATGGTTTCTTTGCTTTCACAAGAGCTGAATGAAGCCAAAGTCCCATGTGTGGCAATCTGATTGGTATATTTGTCTCACCTAGAAATGGGCAAACAGATATAGTTTGATCATGATGGGTAGAAGGAAGTTCTAAAGCACAAGATGATAGTCCTATGTTTTCCCCCTCAGGTAGGAAGCCATATGGAAACCCTGCTCCATTACATAACATTCATCAGCCCATTTGGCCAATTTTATTGAAATGGAAGTTATCAGAACACTAACTTTGCACTAGGAAAATGAGTTAATCTGCAATAAATAGGTGCTCAAGACAGGAGATGAAGTCTGGCTTATTTAACACGTCTTTGACATAGTGTAAATTGGGGTCTTCACTTTACTTCTATCTTTTGCTGTTAACCAGGGTCAGGTGAAGCTAAAAGGATTTCAACGAACATTTCACAAATGCAGCCTGACTGCTCTGAACCAAACACTGTCAAAATGTGATGCAGTTTTATGATCAAAGAGACTTCGGAGCAGAGAACACTGTTCTTGTTTAATTTTATTATCATTGGTACGTTATAAAGTTCCCTAGAAGGACTTTTTCTCTTCTTATATTTTGTTGGCTGATGTTCCTGTGTATGTTTTTTCCCCTTCTTCTCCCCCCCCCCCCCTTTTAGGCTGTGCTATGGCGGTACAAGTTTTCCCAGCTTAAAGGGTCTTCAGATGATGGCAAGAGCAAAATCAAATTCTTGTTCCAAAATCCAGATACTAAACAGATTGAAGCAAAGGTAAAAACAAGAACTTCAATATGTTTCCCTTGTCTGAAGGATATTAGATCAAGTAATCAGGGGCAGGGAAGACAACAAAATTTGAGGCTCATGTACTGATGCTTAAATAACAAGATGAACACTCAGTTCTGTTGCTATTTGTCTGAGAACTAGAAAAAAAGTAAACTAAAAATCAGGCAGAGCTGCATGCAAAGCCAAGCCAAGCCGATAACTAGGTTGGTGCATTGTAGTCTTTATTCAGTAGGGAATTGCACATTGAAAGGACAGTTCCTTCAGTGTAGAAGTCTGCCCCTCAGTAGCTAGTCTAGTTATTTAAGGTATTATCTATGTTTTAATACACATACAGAAAGGCTATTGCTGTAACTATACACACTGCTTGTACTCTGGGGAGGTCACTTGAGTGCTCCTAACATAGCACGCCCATGGGGTGCGCTCCATTGTCTTTTGAGACAGATGGATGCCATCATGGGCCATCAACATGTTAACGGCTTGGCTTATCTCTGGCTAGCTATGTGAAGCTGCCTTGGCTTGTGATCCTAAACTGAATGCAGCAGCACTTGGCTTTTAATTAACCAAACTTTTCTTACCTCATGAATTCATGAGCTTGCTCAAATTGCAGCTCTTTACTGGGTCTAGAGATTATGGAGAGTCTGCCCCTCCCCCAAACGCATAACAATACATTGTTGTAAAGGGTGCTACAGATATTTATTAGGTATGCATTTCAACTTTGTGGTTTGGCAGAGCTTAGCATATGCTATGAATACTAAACTACCCAGGTGAAATTATGCCATATACTTATTTCATTTATTATATCAGGTAGCTGATGCCATTCCTGCTTCTCAGCCACCTGGTAACAGCAGACTGTGCTGAGACAGAATTTGTACACTTTTCTTCCCTCTGATTCCTAATCTTTGTCAGAAAGCGTTGCTGTAACAACAGTTGTGGTGTGAGTGGGGGAATGCTAGTGGATTTGTCTATGTGTTGTGGTTGCGTCTTGAGGCCCCAAGACTCACCCCCAAAATAAATACACACAAACATTTATATTAGTTTAAGTTTTTGGGCAAATTTTGGCCACAACTTTATTGAAATACAATCACGTGAGCAGTATTGACTTAGGCATTGACTCCCCACTATAACTGACTCCACCTCTCAGGGCGATCGTTCAATGGTGTAAACCAAACAAGGGAGCAAGATTGATGAGGACCAACCTAAGCTCACCCCAGTGTTTCTGTGGTCCTGGCATGGCCCTAGCCCCTCAAGCGGACTTCAGATGAGATCCAGGACCCCCAGATTCCTTTATCAGAATACCCAATTCCTGGAGGGGCAGGTGATGGCCTCACCTCCCCTCCCCACAATCCAACTGAGCCAATGCCTAACCGCCACCTTACAAGTTGTGACGGTTTGCTAAGGGGTAGGCAAAAACCAAATGGCTAAAAGCCAATCTGCCAAATGGAAAAAAATTCCTACCCAGCCCCTGTTCCAAAACAGGTGACCCAAACCAAAGCAAGGCCAAGCAACTCTACCTAAACTAGGGAGGGTGGGCGGGTGTTCAGCCGTGCAAATGCAAGTGCCCCACTTGCACCACACTGCTGCTTTTAACGCCCCTGGGATCATGCCACCTACTGGCTATTGGCTAAAACAGCCTGGCATGATCCCAAGGGAATGGCCAGGACATCCTGCTCCCCCCCCCATTTTAAGCCTGTCAGGTGAGCTCTTGGGTCCCGAGTGCAACCAGGACCCTCTGTTATGAGGATCCCATTTATACATTGTGGAGTTATATACAACAGAAGGAATGAAGACTATTTACTTTAAGAATAATAATTTTATTATTTATACACCACCCAACTGGCTGGGCTGTTCCAGCCACTCTGGGCAGCTTGCAACACATATAAAAACATCAGACATTTAAAACCTCCCAATACAGGTCTGCCTTCAGAGGTCTTCTAAAAGTTGTATAGTTATTTTTCTTCTTGACATCTGATGGGACAGTGTTCCACAGGGAGGGCGGCACTGCTGAGAAGGCCCTCTGCCTGGTTCCCTGTAACCTCATTTCTCGCAATGAGGGAACCATCAGAAGGCCCTCAGCGCTGGACCTCAGTGTCCGGACTGAACAATGGGGGTAGCAGCACTCCTTCAGGTATACAAGGCCTTTGAAGGTCAGCACCAACCCTTTGAATTGTGTGGCGCTGGTCTGAGTCCTAGACTTTTGCATGTCATGAAGAAGCAGCTTCCTGTTTTATGCTTCTGTTATAACTTGCAAACCTTCAAAGTGAGAGACATCTGATGCCAGGACAGCTTATCTACAGGGAAGAAAATGGGGCAAGGGACAGCGACCATATGCTCTTTTTTAGTGCCTCCTCATAGCATGTGAGTAGAGGATAAATTATTACATGTGATATCTTCTTCCTGCATAAGTACTGCTGTGAAAGCCTGTTCTCTGTAAAAGTGTTTGAGCATGTGTCTCAGGATTGCATAAAGCAGCATGCCAGAGCATTTTGCATTTTCTGTCAGACTTTACTTCATAAAAAAGCAAATTCCCGTTCACCTGCACTTATACCTATATGTTTAATCAAGAACAGAGAATTCAAATGCGGGTTGATGTGCAGTCACTGACAGAATATTTTATTGGCCAGTAGCTTTAACATTAACCTGGGTATGTCTAGCAATCTTTCTCCATTGTGAGGTAAGTTCTGACAGGGGGGAAATATATATAGATCCTGACAAGTGAGAAGCCCATGCTATTAAAGCAGCCGCCTGCACATTTGACCAGTCAGTCATGTTTGCCCGCTTGGACATAAAACTTTAGTTACAAACTGAACATAAAATAACACTAAATCTAGTTTTATAATCTTCAGTGATAGAGGAAGTCTTGCTCAGGTACAGTTCTAAGGAAAAAGTCTTGGCTCATTGGGAATTGCCAGACAATAATAAACTTGTTTTGTTGTGATACATTTCATAAAAGAATTCAGAGAGGAGTTTATTCCGGATTAAATTCCATGTGTTTGGTTCTCATGCAGGTTTTTGGAAATGTGAGATTTACTGCTGCACAACAGAGGATTGCCGCCATAGGCACATGATGTCCTCAGCTGGTACAGGGAAAGCTGAGAGAATGAGCACAGGAGACTGGTATTGGGTTGAATTAGGCCACAACTTTATTGATTACAGGAAAGGGTAGGTTTGGCTTAGGCATTGGGCATGTATCCAGCATCAGGCAACACACCTACTATCTGACAGGAACCTAGTAGGTTTGACACTGTACTGTGCCACAACCCCGCACAGGCTGCCATTTGGAGAGTGTATTGGCCCATCAGTCCCCGTGTGGATTCCTGGACAGAGTCACCCCTTCCAGACCCCTTTAGCAGTGTATCCTCCAGCCCAATGCCTTATCCCCCAAAGTTGTAACAGTTACTGTTAGGTAGGTGGAAACATGCCAAATTGCTTGCAGAAGAAAATTCCTCCCTGCCCCCGAACATGACAACCAAGCAAAGCATAGCAAAGACCGTATGCCACACGTCTGCTTCCCCACTGGGCAGACCACCAACATACTGGGGTGGGTGAAAAATCCTGTGATGGTCAGCAAATAGGGCAGCCTGCACCTGGCCACCTCCTTAAATAAGCTAAAGGTGGAATGGGCACAGCCTCTCCTGCCACTGCCCCTCCTAATCTATTGTGCAATCAAGTTGCCTGCAGATCAATTGTACCATTAAGTGACTTTAACTTAGTGCTACAATCCAGTATATTCAAAGCACACATTAGTAAAAATCAGGAAGAAATGTGAAATGCTCCTTGAGAATGTCAGACTCATTAGTCTACTATTTATGGTGGAAAGCTAGCCAAATTTTGGCATTGTTTACAATGCAGCCTTAATTACGAATTACCAAGTGCATTATAGAAATACAGCAGCACCATGCTTCATTGCTTAGTGTGTATTCCTCGCCCTTTGATTGTAAAGATTTTTTTGAAAAAGGATAGCTTTCTATAATGCTGTTTTTGAAAGCTCAAACTCAGCCTTTTAAAATTGTATTTGTTTGGGGGACACTGTGCTTTATATTTCATGCAGAAAGCATCCCAGAGAACACATCTTTTAAGTTCACATCCTCTTTGCTGTTTCCACATTTAGCTAATAATAAATTTTATTTATACCCTGCCCTCCCCAGCCAAGGCTGGGCTCAGGGCAGCTAACAAGCAATAATAAAAACAAATTGATTGAAATACAACTTAAAAATGACATTAAAATACAACTTTAAAACATTAAAACATTTAAATTCAGCCTCATCACGGGAGGAGAGAGGGAAAAAGAAAGAGGGGGAGGGAATCAAATTGACTCCAAGCCAAAGGCCAGGTGGAACAACTCTGTCTTACAGGTCCTGCAGAAAGAGATGAGATCTTGCAGGGCCCTGCTCTCATGAGACAGAGTGTTCCACCAGGTCGGAGCCAGTGTTGAAAAGGCCCTGGCTCTGGTTGAGGCTAGTCTAACTTCCCGGGACCTCTAGGGTGTTGCTATTTACGGGCCTTAAGGTCCTCTGTGGGGCATACTGGGAGTGGCAGTCCCGTAGGTACGAAGGTCCTAGGCCGTGAATAGGATATTTCTGTTTAGTTCCTGGGTTCACAGAAGATGTAACAACTTAAATGATGCCAGCATTGTGGAGAGGGAATATCATCATGTTTTGTTAAGTCTTTGTGAGTTTCCCATTACTTTTAGTTATAAAATTCTAGGCAAAGGTTAGACCAATCCATTTATGTCACTCATCCATCACTCTGTTAATTCCAAACATAGAGTAACATCCCCCCCCCATGTTATTTTATTTAACAAAAATTGTATACCAATTAACTATAAATAGAACCTCTAAGGCAGGGGTTGTCAACCTGGTCCCTACCACCCACTAATGGGCATTTCAGGATTCTAGGTGGGCGGTAGGGGGTTCTATGGCACAAGCTGAATCCTCTTTCCATTGAGCACCGGTGGGCGGTAAGGAAATTTTACCATCAAGAAAGATGCATTAGTGGGCAGTAGGTATAAAAAGGATGACTACCCCTGCTCTAAGGGGTTTACAACCCCGCCCCATAAAATATACATTACCATTATCAATAATAGTCATAGTCAAAAGCAAGTTTTGAAAAACGGTTCACCTTGATCTGTTTTACGCCATCAGCATATTGATGATATCCTCAGCCCATCCCACAGTGATCTCTTGCCAATGCTGGAAAATATGGGGAAAGTAATAGAACTGTGACATGATCACAATTTCCTGACAGATTCTAGTAGCTATTAATGCTGAAATCCAGTGTGGTGCAATGACTGAGAGTGTCACATGTGAGTTTCTGGCTCAAATCTTGCCCAGCCATGGTTAGATGGCCTTTACATAGGCTGGCATCTGTGTCTCCAGTGCTATGTGTGGATAATAGTACTATCCATTGATTTTAATGGGTCCAGTATTCAATATGACTTCAGTCAGATGCAACCCAAATCATACGTTGCTCATAGTTGTAGTAATAATATTCAGTGTCATAATTTGTGAAAAGGTACCAGACTATACTAGATTAACAACCAAAGTATGTTGTAAGCCTAAGTATTAGCATTGTTCTGCCCCCACAAAGGCCAGTTATTTAGTGATAGCAAATTTGGGTATTAGTATTAGGTAGAAGGAATAATTCTGCCCCTTTAAGAAAAGCTAATGCCTTTCTCCCTTTTTAGACCTCAAGGCAGGTTGAGAAATGTAGGTACAGCAATATTCTAGTATCTATTGGCTCTGCTCATAGCAGAAAGAAACCTCCCTTTCTCTTTTGTTTCAGTCTACTGCTTGCATATCCAGGAAGATGGATGAACTCGCTTGTTCTTACATAACTCAACAGGGAACTTCATAAAAAGCATCTAACCACTTTAATTTTCCTAACTTGTAACATGAAGTTAACGTAATTTGCAGGGAATCATCATGAACCTGGCACATGCTAAACTGTAGTTAGTGGATATAGTATACATGCAGCAGGATATTTTTATTCTGAAAATAGTAGCCTAGCATGTCATAAAACATGGCTTAACAGTTAGAACATTTTGCACTAGGATGGTAGAAATCTCAAAACACTGGTTTGTATCCAACTAAGTCATATTAAACTTAAAGTGATTTAAATCAATAAGCTTAGGTTAGTCAGTTCCATTGCAGTGGTTCCAACTCTGTGTATGACTTAGATGCCACCCACTGAATGTGGCTTTCCATCTCTATGGGAAGAGATAAGCAGCATCCCCAGGTTCTAGTAATCCTCCTTATTCAGAATGTCCTCTACAAGCTTTTTGACCATCAAGGTCACAAATGGAATGGGCACCATTAGGCAATTCTTCCCAAGGGGTGAAGTAACATGGCTGCCAATGCTGCCCAGGAGGGTTTGGTCAGGGGCTTTGATCCCCGCTGGGACAGACAGAACCAGAAGAAAGGATAACAGCTGTGAGCAAGACTGTGGCTCGGCATGGTTATTAGGAAACTCAGCATTGCAAAAGGAAGGTCCCACCTCTTTAGGGAAAATGGGATTTGCTTAGTTAGTGGAAGGAGGCTGCAAGCTTTATCATGGGAATGTGGTAAAAAATATTAAGACCTTATGCTTACCTGTGTAAAGAGGAAAGGATCCAAGGTAGGTTGATCACTCCAGATGGCACAAGGACCAGTGTAGAACTGGAAAATGTCACCTGTGTTGGGAGAGCAAAAAGTTTATGTTGACTGCAATGGGAAAAAGCAGAATGGTCACAAGGAGCAGAGGGATACAAGTAGCTCAGCTCAGGAACCTTCTTATGCCTGATTTTCCTCATAATAGCTTAATTCCCACCCCATATGCCCATTTTTCATGTTCTTTCAATAATGTTGTGGCCAGTTCAAGCCCATTGAGTGGTTTCCACTTTCTTTTATCCTTCTCTACCTACCAGAGGGGCAGGGGGATGAGTTAGCCCATGGATTGTAGAAATAAAGAAACAGTGAATTTAACTTTCTTCTTTCTAGTTCTTCAACAAATTTTCTTTTCCATGCTAAGTCATGGCTTAGTTTCTAGCATTCATTGTCACAAACGTCCAATATAAAATTGCTGTAGCATTCCACTCAAATATTTGAGTGCATGTTATCCAAAGAAGGTGTTTCTTCATTGGCCAACAAATGCTGCAGGTTTCCGCAGTGATGGGTGACCATCCTTGACTTGGTTAAACCTCTGTTGGATTGTCTCTACAACAGAGTGCTGGGTGTGCTGTGGAAGATGAAGAAAGGTGGCCTAATCTTACCTTTGACTTCTTTGCTTTCACTTTCAGGAGTTGGAATTTTCCAACCTGTTTGCAGTCCTGCATTGTATCCACTCCTTCTTTGCGGCCAAAGTGGCCTGTTTGGACCCACTCTATGTTGGCAGTCAGGCCACAGCTGCTGCTACTGCTGTTACTGCTGCTGCTACTACTGGTGCTGCTGTTGCTACAACTTCTGGCACTAGCAAATTGAAGTATACGACTTGATGGCTCCTATTTCTGCACTTGCCACTTTCCAGGAGTACATGAGACTACGTATACGAAACATTCATCAGACAGGTCTCTCGGAGAACAAACAGCAAGCAAGAGAACTGACTCAAGAGACAAATGGCAGTTGTCAGCAGAGTATGGTCACATAGGATCATGAATTAAGTCTCAATTTTACAAGGCATCAGTACATAATCCAAGCAGAAATCTCTGAGGTGGATGAAGATGCTTTTCTAGTATAATCTGATTGTGTTTTGAATGACACTGGAAACAAAAGAAACAGAAATAAACGAATGACACAGTGCTGCACTTAAGTATTTAATACAATTTTCAAATCTCCATAATAATAGACATTTTCTTTCCAGATGTTTTTATATGACAACCTACCAAGTTCTGGATCAGAACTAATTTCCTCTTGCTAGACTATAAATGTCAAGCAAAGAGGGATCAGTGTGTAGCAACAAGGAAGTGAATGCAAAAAGATGCTACTGTATCTCCTTAGAAAAGAAAGCACCTTAAGTACTGTTGCAAATTCATATTTGTGCCCTTTTGACATAGAATCATCTTCATTCTTAATTTTGGTTCCATCCCATTATCATAATGATAATAGTATAGCCATATTAGGTCAACATGTTTTTAAAAAGGAAATATAAGCATAATGAAGCCATCTGCTATTGAAGCCTATAGTACTTAAGCCACTTAGCTCTTGCTCTCATGAACAGCAAACGAGGTGGAAATTCTGTAATTCTCAAATTGCAGTTTGGGGCTCACAAAATTCAGTGTTCTGTGATACAGGCAGTAGCAGCCAGCAAGGGGGGGGGGGCAAGGCAGCAGAGAGCTCATGGTGGTGCAGGTATGTTGCATTTCCTTCGCTGCTGCTCTTACACCACACCTGCTCCTCACTGCCTTGCCACTCCCTCATGTAGAGATGCATGACTTAGGGAAACCAAGTCAGAAACACAGCGCACACAGCCACCACATGCTGTTGCACATGGGGAGGGAGGAATCACAGCATGTAGCGAACTCGATGTGAGCATGAATGGTGGTAGCATAGCCTTCAACATGACATGCTAATTTTCTTTCTGTGTGAATATTTTTCATGGAGAATCTTCATAACTTGATGAGCCTTCACCTCAGAGCCTAAAGTGGTAGAGACTAAACACAGGTTCACCTGTTTTTGTGAGACCTAGGCCTCAATTCTGGAGTAATTCCATTGACCTTATTAGAACTACCCAGAAATTGTTTGAGGATCATGGTCTTAAGCCAACAAAACCTTTTCCCCTTTTCCCTTTGCTTTCTTTCTACATACAGATTCTCCGTTGTTAGTAAAAATCTGTTAACATTCAGAATTGTTTTAATTATGAATGAATTACAAAACCAATGTTAAACCTGTTTAATTATGTCTTTTATTATTCAGTTTTATAGTGAAGTGTCTTTTAATCTGCCAGGCTTTGTTCTCAAATCCCAAGTATTATATTTTGTTACAGGCACAATAAAGGTCGCACAAGGCTTCACTTTTAAATTTGATTTTCATATTACCAACAGGAAACCAAGAAATAGAATTCATTTACTCTTTTGTATTTTAATTAACAGCTGTTAAAAATGACCTTACGAAAAAGCAAGCTTTCTTGTAGGTTAAATGGAACATCCCAATTTTTGAAGTGAAACTTGGAAAGTTTTAGCAAACTCTTAAAATGGCATTCAGTGTTGTGTCATGTAAAACTAGCCCACAGGGTAAGACAATGAGCCCTTTTCAGATATTTTATGTATGAGGCCAGCAGGCTCTGCCTCCATTGTTCATGCATTCATTGTACCATTTGCAAAGACCTCCATACAGACAGTTGTACATGCAGAGGATTCTTCATCTGTTCGGCAACTCTGGAAAAGCAGCATGCTCTGATATTATAAGAGAGCCCTCTTTGCATCCACTGGGGTCTTTTCAGATAGTATAAGAAACACTCATACATTGGAAGGCAGAGCCTTCCGCTGAGATATAACCCCTCCCACATGCACTGATTTCATCTGTAAAATGTCTGAAAAGGGTAATATGCTTTACATGTATTTTTAAGAATTGTATTTTAATGATGAATCTAGAGAAAGTGTAAAATTTGATCTACTATATATGTACAGTGTATATAACACTGATAAGGTTCCAAAGAGCCATTAGGAAATATTCTCTCATTCTCTATCTCTCTGAAATGAGTTTAGTTTTGCATCGAGTACAATCCAGATCACAATTATGTGTATAAGCCAGATTCAAATCAATGCAAATAAGTATTTTCAACCATGCAGATTGTTCCCCATTGCCCTCACACCAAGGATAGGCATCATGTGGTCCTTGATCTAATTTCATACAAGTTGGGGAAAGGGGAACAATCCAGTGGGAAATGAGGTAACAGAAGGAGAGAGAGAAAAAATAGTGGCCAAAAGGGAGGGAAGGGGAGTTGGCTCCACCCACTCTTGGCTCCAGTTTCCCCATTGGTGGCTGCAGTCCCATCCACTACCAGCATGCAGTCTCCAATATATTACCCCTGAGACAAAATGGCCCTCAACAGAAATAAGGGTTGTCCATCTCTGCCTTTTGTGCAGAACTGTTCAGGGAGATTTGAGATCTATACATGCAGAGAGTCCTTTTTATATTTACTTTCCAGAAAAGTTGCCTCATCTCTGTCCCTCTTACTGTAAGTTGCTTTGCTGGAGTTTTCTTTGGGGCATGAATTTTAAAGTCCCATTGCCCATGTGTTCAGGGGATAAAATGAGATGGGCCAATGCTATACAATGGAATCTTGGCTCCCGATCACCCAGGGAGCTAACATTCTGGCTCCTGAACAAATGAAAACCGGAAGTAACTGTTCTGGTTTTCAAACGTTATTTGGAAGGCAAACACCCGGTGCGGCTTCTGATTGGCTGCAGGAAGCTGCTGCGGGCAATCAGAAACCACACCTTGATTCCTGAACTGTTTCAGGAATTGAACAGACTTAAGTTTGGGAACCAAGGTTCCACTGTACTATCTTAAACTGAAGCTTGTAACTGACAGTTTTCATTTCGCATATACATGTAGCACATATACATTTTATACCAGGATGGTAATCTGCTGCTACTTAACTATCCCTGTGCAATATTTTTATGAACTAATCATTCAATAATTTGTCGTTCTTGCTGAAATTAGCTTTGAAGGAAATAACTAAGGTTAAGAAGGAAACGGTGACTACATTTGATGTTACTTGGTCCAAACTATCCTTAAGAATGAGTCACTAATTGCAAGCATTATATTAGAACTTCATAGGAAGCTTGTCTGGGGGGTAATATTTAATAAATCATGGTGGGATCCAATTAACACTGTGCTAGCTCATACCAGTGAATCAAGGATGCAACACACACACAGTTTTCCCTGCTCACATAAGATAGATCATTCCCCTGCCCACCAAACAGGCTCTTGGAGCCAATCCCAGGCTCAATTGTTTCAACTCATCAACTTGGGCTTTGAAGGAAAGGCAGGATGTTTAAATGAATATGATAATATGTATTGAATTCAAAAACTAGTATCATGGTTCTGTGGATCCTTCATTAGCATGCAGCATGTTGAGAATCATGCAATAGAGTCAGTAATATTTTAAAATCCAAAGTTTTAGCCAGGATGTGACCTAAGCATCTCAAAAGACCACACACACATATCACATTGCCAATTTGTGCATCAAATTCAATTCATAAATCTATTCCATATTGTTTCCAGTTACAAATTCAAAGTAATATGTGTGAGAGTATAGTGATACAAGATGAATCTTGTACAAGGTGGCATATTTGAATTCACTAAGCTAGGAACCAAGGTATTCCAAGTACTCCATGTAATCTAAAGGCTCTGTTGTAAAAATGTGACACTGGAGAGATCTGAACGGTTGGCATTAGAGCCCGAAGTCAATAGCAAAATTTTGCCTGCTGACTTCAGTAGAATCAATGGCAAGCAAAGTACATGGTTGCTTTTACTTCTCATGCACTTAAGAATAGTAAAGTCACTCGCTCACTTTGAAGCTGATGTGGGGATTAGCACTCATTAATGGGAATGATCATGATTGTGCCTTAAAAGTATCAGTCTTGCTACACTATTACAGTAATCCTCATACTAATAGCTTCTCATAATGGCAACTAAACTGCCTACTTTCTGAAGCCAAAAGCAAAATTCTTGAAACTATAACAGACCAAAAGATAACACAGATTACAAATGGGTCTGCTATATAATTAGGAGATGAATCATGTAGTTGTATTTTTCAAACAATAATGGCTACCTTGTGGCAGCTTAGATATATGGCATCATTAGGGCTGCCTTATTTATTTGTACCTGTCTTTGGGAGGCAAGTATGGATGTGATAAGTTCACCCTTTGATTATTATTATTTTAAATGCTGTGGTTTTCTTTAGAAACTACTAAAAAAATGAGGAAGCTGCTGAACTCAAGGTATTCATTAAAACTATTTTTGGTACCATAACAAATGCATCTTCAAGAAAAGCTTATAACACAGAAAAGTAGGACTCAAGATTCTTATTTTTAAATACATATGGTCACTCATATGAAGTAAGAATGTGACTTATGTTGAGTCAGGTAGCTTCAAGGCCTTGCTACCAGAGATCTATTTAGCTGGAGATGGCGGGGATGGCTCCTTAGACCTTTTGTATGAAAAATGTGTTCTATTCTCAAGCTATAGCTCTGACTGGTGTAAGTGAGTTAAGGGGGGGTGATTGCACTCATTTTGTGAAAGCATCCATTCATATAATGCAAAGTGCCATGGCAGAATCATGAGAGAGTCTGCTTTTTACATATTGTTTGCAATCGTGTGGCCCAGAATATCCTGAAGATACTATGCATGTGGTAATTCAGTTTACAGTTTGGTGATGCTTAATACATAATTTTTTAAGCTAATTCCAGTAAGAGATGGTCAACTGAACTAAATTCTGGTGGCACCTCTAAATATAGCAGTTCAACATTATATATAATATGATATGTGAAGCAAACTGCAATCCTGAGGTCCATATGGGCCAGAGCTGTGCCATTGCTTGTTGTGTCTTTTTAGCTTTTCCAGGCAGTAGCTCCCAGTGTATTGGCTCATGCGCTGTGATTATTTTAAAAAAAAAACACAACAACTTAGAAAAGGGTTAAAATCCGTTGGGTGATTTTTAAGTTAACACCACCTGTTGCCAGGGAATATGCTAAAGAATGCCCTGAGTATGTGCATTCCTGAGAACTTTGGTCTACAACTGATGAGTCATATCCTGACCAAATGTGGGTCACAACAGTGACACCACCACCGTGTGTGTGTGTGTGTGTGTGTTTTTAGGAGAAAAAATAGTGTATTTGGTTACAACAAATGACCCCTTTTATAGAATGGGGAACTTCATCAAGAGCATCTATTTTCATCACTACTTGAGGAAACTACATCTACAAAAATTTCATCTTGATGTTCAACACTTAAATCAGGGCAGGGAACCCAGTGGCCCTTCAGATGTTGTCAGACTCCAACGGCCATCTTTCATTATCATTGGCCATGGTGTCTGGGGCTGATAGAATCTGGAGTTGAACAACATCTGGAGAATCACAGCTTCCCCGGCGCGAACATAAATGTACATTAGTCCCCTGCTTTCTCTCCTTATATCTGATTGCAGGAAGCTAGACATATATGGTTTAGAAATATTGAAGTGAGTCCCCTGTTGCTGGATGTAGCTAAAGCTGGGTTGTGAACCTTAAAATCTGACAGCTATTGCCCCAAGGACATTGGGACCACAGGAATATTCAATAACTTGCATGAAAGCTCTGTGAGTTGTGTGTAATTAAAATATGGACTATGAATATCCTGCAGATAATATTGCACTGGAAAGATTAACATCCTTTTCCATATAATGGGGCACGATTCTTTATAAGTTGCACAGCTGTATTTTGGGGTTGTAATTGCCAGCAGAAACTCTGTGTAAAAACTAGGCTAGGATCCAATAAGCAGTATGCATGAGCTCAAAGCAGACTCCTGCATGGGGGCAGGGGAGGTTGACTGCCTGTTTTTCCTCCCCCACCCCTTCCCCCTGAAGCATCATATATTGCTCTAGAGGGTTCCCCAGTTCTCAAGACAGCTTTCGTGGGGAAGCAGAAAGGGGAAGGAGCTGGAAAGAGTCCAGTGGGAAATGGACTGGAAAGCCATGGTGCATATACAGCCTTTGGATCCAAGTCCAATTAGATAGAGCTATCACGATGAGAATAGCTTAACTTGAAACTTGGGGGTTGTTTTGCCATATCAATCTAAATTGATATGTAAAATTTGTGAAATGCAAATGCCACACATTATTCTGCTTCAAGAACGACTCACAAAACACAAATTGAATATTATCCTCTGAAGAGTCAAGGCATTGTTCTAATAAACCTTGTTCCATCAAGTATTGATCAGATAACTCAGTGTGCTTTAGTATAGGTAATGATGGGAATTGTAGCCTCTCTTGAACTTTTCAGAATCACTCATAACCAGCCGTTTTCATGATTACATCTCAAGCTGTATTGTTTTACTTAGAGGAGTGAAAGGAATCGGTGCCTAAAGATTTTGAAGTTCCTAACTGAAAATTGCGAAGGAAATCAAGATAGGTAGACTTGAATGAATTATCTGCATGCATATGTTCCACTTTAGAACTTATTCTTTTTTTGGTATGCATCCATAAAAGACATCAATGGAGCACAGGGCAGATGAAGGTGGTTTTAAAAATGTCTGGGGGAGGGGGGCCTCATTCCTATGCTGGCAAAGCATTTGAATACATGTGTAACTCCATGCATGTGTTGTAATGACTTCCATCAATAGGAATAATATTGTGCATGCTTTTAAAGGCTTACATGAATCATGTTCTAGATAACAAACAGTATTTAGTCTTCATGGAGAAAGAAACTGGCCAGTCTTAGGAAATGAAATCCTTGTGGAAGTGACCAGAGATTTCATTATGGCCAAAACCCTTTATTGAAATTGCGGGAAATGGTTTTTTGTTTTTGTTTTATCATTTTGATTCTGCAAACAGGCACCCCAGCTGTGTAATACTAACTGATGCATGAGCTCCAATATCCACCGGAGTTGCCAAATTCATTTCAAGCATTAAATTTGTATTCCCACATAACAGTGTACATGTATCTATCTGCTTTCTTCGTTTTGGCATGGAGGCCATCATAGAACATGTGGTGATCTTGAGAGCCCCAGACTAAAATACTGAGCAGGTTTGCCTGTGCATAACTCCTCTTGAATTAAATTGGACTTGCATGAATGTAACTGAGCACAGGATTTCAGCCAAAGTGTGGCTCAAAACAATTTGAACAATCGATGCCTGGTTTACAGTAATAATTTATGACCTTTTTAGAAATAGGATTGATTTGAAACTTTGAGCCACTCCAAATGTTCCAAACCTAACTTCAAGTGAGTAACAATCCCTCAGAACAAAATGCAGATCAACTTTATTTCTATATTTTATGGTATATTCTACACTTGCTTTAAGATATAATTCTAAGTAAAATATGTATATATTGGTTGGGGAAATGACTATTTTTGCAGCAGATGCACAATCTTGACATAGAGTAATAAAATCATATCAGCTATTTTTCCCCAGACCTTAAAATTATCTGATTTTGGCTTATTCTCATTGCTTTGTACATTGATAATATTTCATGAGTTTTAATTTGTGGTTGGGGGAAATGACAGAGCAAATGTAATATAAAGTATTATATATTTTATAAATAATGAGGTTTAAAATACCAGATCAAACAATCTAAATATTTATTTCATTTTTAATTATGTTTGTGGCTCTTTGTAGTGTTTTGTGACTCAAAGACATCTAGTTGTTTAAACTCATTAATGAACTACTAATAAAACATTTCCTTCTGTTTGGTTTTGTTTCATTGATTTGTAATCATGAAAAGAAAAAATAAAATACTTTTTTAACAACTTGTTTTGAGCATATGATGTGTGGCTACCTGCATCAGACTAGAAACTGCATTTACAGATGTTTTTATTGCTGGGATTTTTATTGCTAATATGTTTCATGGGACAAAATTCATGAATAAAATAAATGAAACAATTAAGTTCACACACACACACACACACACACACCACACCTGACCTTAGCCAAAAGGCTGAGAAGTGATACATAACAGGCATTCCAAGGGGTGGATGCCATTAAAGGTCCAATCCTTGCACTGTACAGTTGAGAAGGTATCAACAGGAGGTCCTCTTCTGTACAATGCAGTTTCCAAGTTGGTAAATCAGTGTGAGATGGTTTTTTTAAAGGTATACTTGTTGCTATATGACTTTGTACACTATAAGCAGAAGAGGACCTCCTGCTAATAGTGTACAAAGCCTTTAAAAAGCAGCTCATTGAATTTAGCCCAGCAACAGAGTGGCAGGCAGTGCAATTCTTTCAACAGCAGTGTAACATGATGCTGATATTCTGCCCCAGTAAGCAGCTGAGCCACTGCATTTTGTGCTAGCTGCACCTTCTAGGTCAATCTCCAGGAACAGCCACGTATCAAGCACATTGCAACAGTAGTCAAATCTTGAGGTATCCAGCACAGGGTGACAATAGTCAGGTTATCCTAGTCCAGGAATAGAAATTGCTGCCTTATCAGCCCAAGCTGGTAGAAGGCATGCCTATCTACTGAGGGCACCTGTGCCTTTAGCAGTAGAGGTGACTCCAGAAGCACCCCTAGACTTCAAACCTGCTCCTTCAGGGAGAATACAACCCCATCTGAAGCAGGCAATTGACCAATTATCTGGACTCAGGAGCCTCTCACCTACATCTTTCTCAGGCTCAGTTTGTAGATTCTCATCCAGACTAGGTATGCACCTAAATATGTATCAGGCAGCTAAGTACTATATGTTCCCTTAAGTCAATACAGAAGTGGGGAAGCTGAATTCTCACTGTAACAGCAGAGTGAAGGTGGGAGAAGCTTATCTCTTTTCAACCCCCCACCAGGATTAGAATAGTGATCTCCCCACCACCAAGCCAAAGAAAGGGCTTGGTGGTGGAAGAGTCTCCTTTGGTGCTGACAGGGCATTTTTCTAAGTCAGGGGTTCTTGGCTGGGGGAAAAGTGAGCCTCTGCTTCACATATAATGCCTTCAGTCTGAGAATTGGGCTCCCCAACACTCTACCTACCTAAGGAAAAGCAAAAAACCTAGCTGCCTGCTATGTATTTAAGTACACAGCTCATTACTCTGTAAGAGTAGACTCAGAGTAAGAGGACCAAAGAGAGGACTCTTTGGTCCTCTTACTCTGTAGTACGTATTAAGCTCTGAAGTGCATGCAATGCCCTACCTTCCAATGGCCTCTTCCTCAAACCGAAGGAAATGTCAGAGGACCTCCTAGGACCAAAGTCTTCATCTGGCGTGTCCCTTCCTAGGAAAACAATATTGTAAGTGAGGTAACTAGTACAGAACAGACGGAAGAAGCCTATATACCCATCACCATCTCAGTTTGCCAAGTGCTAGCCAAATCGACACCATTCATCCACAAGAGGGGAGATATGAATCAGCTTAGGGGAAACCCCAAGGGTTGCAGAAGTAGGAATAAAAACTAGCCAACTAGGACTGAATGCTCAGTGTGGTAAATTATTATTGAAAGAGAAAGAAAAAAGCCATACAAATTGAGGGCCTTGTGCTGGCTTGGGCAATCAGGCTCATCATCCAAAACATCTGAAGAGATCCACACTGCTGAAGGCTAATCAGCCTCATCTAGTGATACGGGATATTATATCTGATGCTTTGTGTGTTTCTTTGGCTCTTCTCTACTTTATTTGCTACTAGGGATGGGAGAACTTGCAGTGTGATGACTTCAGATCACTCATTTTGCATCATGAAATGCCACTGACAATAGGGAAATAACAAGACATGGTCTTCCTGTTTTCAGCAATACCCCAGTGTCTGTCATAATATCTTATTCTTCCAGCCTGAATAATTGTGATAATGCAGGGGTTGAAAATGAATTATCTCTGAGTTTCTGCTTTATCATATTTTTAGCATATTGTTGAAAGATTTCATTGCCATATCACTCTCCTTAAAACTTGGCAAATAGTTTCATCATTTTGTCTGTATGGTAGCTGATATTTAACATTTCATTTAGCATACAGCTATAGAGCTGGCATGACTCTTCCGAAAAAGAACTCCTTCCAAGGTGATCAAAGAAAAAAATGCTGAATTATACATGCTGAATTATACTGAGAGCATACATGCTAGCAATAATACATTGTGGAAAATTTAACTCTACAAACCATAATCTTACACCTATACATTACATCCCTTTGCAGCTGTGTACAGATTTTTATTTCTAAGGGACAATGGGAACAATTTATCACTAATGTGACAACAACTTTTAACCCAGAATTGCTAGATTTATAATTATATAATTGGGGGAACCTATAGATATAGTTGAATGGGGAAAACATTTTTCTTCCTTTGTCTAATTTACACCCACGCACATGCATTGTTTCACCCAAGTTGGGAATGATGAAATTGATTAGACAACAGAATGTTTGTAATTGGATCCAATCAATTTCACATTTAAGAGGGCTTGAATGGCAGAACATTGTTTACTGAAAAGGCAAAATAGCTTCATGCTTGTGCTTTCCTCACTTTTTAAAGGACAAGTTGAGCACATGGATTGTGTACATCACATATCCCTTAATACATGGAAACAAACAAACAAATGAATGAATTATAGCCTTGGAAAAAATCCCAACTCTCCCAGGCATTGGAATGGTGAAGTATATTATTCATCATGGCGTCTTTGCAAGAGACATTCTGTCAAAATAAACTTACTGCAGAAGTGCTGCACTTGTTTCTGGGGAACAGTTCCAGCTTTTCCTCCAAAAAGCTATAAGTGCTATTAAGTAAGAAAAAATTTGGTCGGAGACCATGATAAGGCACACAGAATGAATGTGAGTCCTGCTAGTGACAACACTACATGTCTGCCTCCAACAATCTGAACATTCACTGCTTGTGCAGAACCTAATGCCCAGTGCTTATCACATGAATCATACTTCATAGAATTGATGATATGGGCTTGAGTAGTAAAAGTTAAGCAAGAGCTAGAAATAGCAAAAGAAATGCCTTCAGAAATTTCCTATCCTGTTTTTTAAAAAACATTATTTAAATAAAATTTATATTTTAATGGGAGCAGGCAGTAGCTCATGATTTTGGGGTCCTCGTTCAAAACTAAATTTACCTATGGCCCAATAATAAACCTGTCTACGCAGAAGTAAATTCTACTAAATTTAACATGAGTTCCTAGGTATGCTTACAATGTAATTATATGAATGTGCACGTATGCCACACAGTGTAATTCTAATAACATTTATTTCAGTTATAGCTGAATTGGGGCATATGTTCACAGAGATAAAATGGGTTTCATGCCCAAGAGACAAATCTCAGAAAACACTAGACAAGTGTTGAATAAATACTATATTTTTTGAAAAACTAAAAAGATGCTTATGCCCATTATTTCTTCCAATGGTCAAAAAACTTTGCAAAATTTGGAGTGCTCATTTATGAAATTGATGTTATACAGAACAAGGTATGAGACAAAGGTTTTGGTGCACACTTGAGCAGCTTTGCAAAGAGTTGGGAGAAGTTGTCAGGACAAATAGATAGGATTCATTCCCCTGTTACTCTGCAAAGAACAGGACAGGGTTGTCCTTTATGGCTCTTTGCCCTGTTTATTACAGCTCTGGCAATTTCAATAAGGAGCAATAGCAAAATTAATGATGTCAGTATCAATACTGGAGAACACACAATACATTTGTTTGCAGATGATGTGGCAATTGTCACAAGCAAACCTGAAATGTCACTGCAGGAAAGTCAAAGACAAGTAGACAGGTACAGTAAAGTTTCAGGCTTTAAAGGTAATTATAAAAAAATCAGCATTATAGGTATGCAGATAGAGAATCTCCTTTGAGAACAGGGTTTTATTTCTTGCTCAAAGAGGGCTATGAGGGCAAGGGCAAGAAAGGAGACTTCAAATGGCCTTTCTTGTTGGCACTTCAAGATATTTCAAACAGCTTCAAATAAATGCTGGATGGAATTCTGAGATGGTCTCAAAGGACTAGTTGGAAGAGATGTCAAGGGATGGTACATTTGTCTGCATGTGGTGGTCACTCATGTCCTCTGAGAGATATATTTGGGACAAGATCCTCACAGAAATAGACATTATGACCATACAAAGCAGTTATGGGCACTTTCCCAAAGGATTTTACTGTCTACAATGCATAAAGATTTTGAGTGGTATACATTGCAGAGCTAGCACGGAACCTGTTCTGTTACCAGGTTGTCTTATGCTACTGGGCAAGAGGTTCCACAAGCAAGTAGTTGGTATTTATATGCACAGTTTGTAGAGGACAGAAAAATAAAATACCTAGCCACAACAGTTCCAGTATGGCAAGCTCTTGTGCAATGGTTCTAGCAGGCTAACACATTGGATACAACCCTTTCCTTTAGCAGCAGAAAGAGCAGTAATTACAATCCATTGCAAGGATTCTCTCAAACTGTGGTTTTGGGGCAGGGGTGGGTTTTGGGCAGTGTGCAGTGAGGTTGCATCAGGTGCTCAGCTGAGAAGCATGCCTTTGTAAAGCCTGGTAAGTACTTGCCAGACTTCAGGGTGGAGGCATGATTGCTCTGACAGGGTCCTAGAGTCCTCCTACCTCCTTACCAGGCTTTGGAAAAGAGGTAGGAGGGCTCTAGGACCCTTCCAGAGCCTTTTGCCTCCTTCACAAAGCCCAGCTTAAGCTGGCACTGCGACGGTTGTGGGGGAGGGCACCAAATGGCCTTGCACAGGGGAGCATATTACCAAGGCCCACCCCTGTTTGGGAGGCTTCAGGACCAGTTATTGATAAATAAGCTTCTCCGCCATAGGTTTGTTAAAGGCCATACAAAACCTGAATCATCTGATGCCCATTTTTGTGATATGTCCATCATATATAGCCCATAACCAATGTTTCTCCCAGATCCTTATATGCTTTTGCTGCACTACTGAGAGAAAAACTAAAAGCTTGAAGGTTTTTACTAACTTGGTTGTGCTGATTGTGTCAGAAGAACCTCACACTTTTTTGAATCCAAATCAGTGTATATAGCTCCTGGCCATTATATTTACTTCATTACCACAACTAATCAGGGACCTAGTCTGTATGAATAATACCTACTTTGTATTTGGGGGGGGGGGGTCTCATAAAACTGTCATTCTACATCCATGCATATACCAAGATATTAATCTGCTCACTTTCAGTTAGTTAGAAACAGCATACATGAACACATTGGTCTAATAAAGGATATCTCAAACTAAACTGTGTGTAGAGTGTAGGTATTTTGTTTTGTTGCATTTTGGTGAATGTTTCATGCTTGTCATTAAAGCTGAATATGCTGTTTCGTTAGATTAGGGATAAATGTTTTCCTTAATCTGTTTAGTGTTTTGATACAATCTGTACGGCTGGATTTATAGAGGGTGAATAATTCTTTAGGAAGTATCAAAGGACCTGGCAAACAAGTTTGCTTCTTTTGTGCATATCAGCCAGCTTTCTTTGCTAGCTCTCTTGCTTACAAAGTGGAACAGCTGAAGAATACAGAATATCTCCCCTCACATCACATATTAGATTTCAGCATTTAGACCAGCTTTCTCCTCATACACCCCTCATCAAATCTTCATGTATCACAGACACTTCTGTTGATTATTCTTTTGCTCTGAAGTTATTTGTTTGTGTCTGTGTCTGTGTACTCCAAAATATTTACTGAGTACTATGGTTTTATTTCTTTATTAATTGATTCTTTTTCATACATTTTTAAGGCCACAGAACTGAAATCACTGAAAACCTATAAGGGCCTCATTCAATATTTTATTTTCCCCTTTGTAAATAGTCTTTGGGCTACCCCTGCCTGAGAATACACTAATATAGACAAATATAACAAGTGAATATAGAGCTGGAGCAGAATAGTGACATGGCAGAGCTTTCCACCACTGCCTTCTGGAACTAAATCTTTCTCTCAGGGAGCAGAGAAGGAAGCCTGCAGCATCTAGTGGCCTCTCAGCCACCATCCCAAGCACCATTAGATTCTTCTCTTAGTGTTTCTTTTATATATTGTTATATCTCTCTTTAGGACCATAGGATGCTGGCTTGCCCTGAGTCAGAGCATGGGCCCATCTAGCTCACCATTGTCAACAGACTGTGGTCATGGCTCTCCTGGATTTCAGGTAGGAGATTCTGCCAGCCAAACCCAGAAGTGCCAGGGATTGAACCTGGGACCTTCTGTGTTCAATCTCTACCACAGAGCTACTGTCCTCCCCTCTACAGATCTTCTTTTGCTATATGATTATATAGATGTTCTATTGATAGCACATAAGAAGAGCCCTCCTGGATCACATCAAGGAAGCCTACACATACTCAAGGCTGCTCAGACTGGTGACAAAAGCCAGCTAGCCTGACTTATTACATTTGACAAAACATCACCATTCAGGGGTCAAGAGAAGACTTGTGGGGAACCCAAATTTTTTTGGAAGTATAGAAGAAAAGCTTTCGAAAAATCCATAAGGGGTGGCAAAGGTTTTCACAATTTTAAATATATGGCCGATGAGGTGGGAGAACCTAAGAGGGGAACTCCAAAATAGCCCAAAGTGCATATCCTGTGGCCATGCAATGCTAATTGGTACGGGTGCTGCACAATAACAGAAAGAATCAAATAAATATACAGTGGTACCTTGGGTTACAGAAGCTTCAGGTTACAGACACCGCTAACCCAGAAATAGTACCTCAGGTTAAGAACTTTGCTTCAGGATGAGAACAGAAATCATGCAGCAGGAGACCCCATTAGCTAAAGTGGTACCTCAGGTTAAGAACAGTTTCAGGGTAACAACAGACTTCCGGAATGAATTAAGTTCTTAACCGGAGGTACCACTGTACTGGGGGAGGGTATAGATGACTGAATGGCACACTAACCAGGAGCACTCCATACTGCAACACTTTGTTGCCACTGGGTCCCACTTTTCTCGGTATATTTCTATCCAATATATTAGGGAAGTCATGCAACAAGGAGCAGAACTGTGCTCAAGCTGAACCTTTCTCGTGAAAGACAATATTATCTGATTAGAACACCATAACCCCATATAAATGTCACCATGGTAATGTATAATATCTAATAGCTACCAGATATCCAAGATCATGAACACTTTACAATAACAGTTTGTTATCAAATTTACTGAAATGTATCTTCAGGCTGCATTATCACAGTGCGAAAAGAAAAAAGAAAAGAAAAGAAAAGAAATCTTTAAAGGGTCACAGTGTAGGATGCCTGACATGCTTTTGAAAATAAACATGTCCAATACGAAGTCAGTGTCAAACATGGTGTTCTTTTATTGGGGGAAATAGTGGTACTGTGGTCTTTGAACCAGATTTGTTCTCAATAGGAGCCTACATCGCATCCTGGCTTCACCCAAGATGCCATGCACTTCCCTACTTCCCTGCACCCCCATTTGATATTGGGGGGGCAGGGAAGTAGGGAGACATTGAAAATGTGTGTATGTGTTCATGACATCAAACATGGAGTCAGTGGAACAGTCTAGCTTCCATTAATCTTCCTGGAGCCCCTTTGTGTGTGTGTCATGTATGAAAGGTATGTGTGCAGTAATACAATGATAACCGTGAAATTGTATCATCTGAACATCTTTAAGGCAGTCGCTCCCTTTTCATGATAGTTTGTTGAAAGAGCAGTAGCTGCAAAGGTGATAGCATCTGAATCACGCAGGCTGCCGACCATGGCTCAGGTGAAAATTATTATTTGGGAGGAATTGTCCCTCTTGCAATTCTTCAGTTCATTGTGTGCCAAGTAATTCCCTTCTGATCAGATAAATGGCTATTTGATCCATGTGATTTAATTCAATAAAAAAGTGCAATGACACCATTAGAATATGATGCTCTTCTAGTAAAACAGTGTTAACGCATAGTTCCTAATAGTTTACACTATATTTCCATCTAAGCATATTATTTTTAATTCCCAGGCCACAGAAGAAGAGATATTAAACAAAACTCTTCATAGATTTCCAAAGTGATCTTGCATCATTTCCAGTAAAATTAAAGCCATAATCGTGAACTCTGGTATAACCTTTTGCTAGTTAAGGAACTTAAAGGAGCTAAAATAATTTAGCAGTGCTTCTCCAAAATATCTAATGGGGGCAACTTATGGCAGCTGAATGCCACACTGAAACAGAACACAGAAAACCATCTCTGCTTTAATAAGCATGCTATTAACCTTTCTCAGCAAAACGGTTATGATGCAGATCATCTTCCTGTATTTCACATATATCAGCTTACTGGGGAAAGCAAGCAAACAAATTCCTATTGCAAGAAGAAACATGTCTGCTTTGATCACAAAGTCCTCTTTGAAGAAGGAACATCTTGTAGAAAATGTAAGATACAGGTCAAAAAGTAAGTATTTGGAGCAGCTGGTATATACGGTAGGTGAAACACTCAACAGCTCTTCCTGTTTCTCAAAATTATCAAGAATTTATCTTAGTCCCACTAACAGCACAAACTTTAGGAAGGAGCAACTCATGGGAGGGAAAAGTTCTTCTCTTTTCTTCCCAACACATCTTTGGGAGAGTATGAGCAGTGACGGCACACAGACTGAGTCTTGGGAAGCAGCTGGCTGGATTCCCCCCACCCCACTCTGTTTCAAAAACTGATGCTATGCCAGCAGCTTCTATGTAACAAGGGTCTCTGGTCAGGATAGTTTAAAAGATGGAGAGTTAGCGTGTAACGCCAAGTATGGAGGACAACCTGCTTCATGCTTTCACTAATAATAATGACACAAGCCAGATGCCAACAGATGGGTAATATCTTGGCCACCTGAAGCAACTTCTACTTTCATGACAAATCCAGCTGTTACCCAGTCCCACTAAAACTTTAGTAAAATACTAATACTACTACTAATAAATGTTGCCAATTCCATGAGGTCAATGCATTCCTTCACATTCTCCTGCCATCGACTTTCTCCTGCAACCATGTTTTATATGCACCCTCATGCAAAAATATTCATTTTTTGTTATTTAACAAAACGGATATACTGCTTGCTGGTAACAAAACCTCTAAGAGGATAACAAAATACAAACCATCTTAAAATTGTCAACAAAAGACAAAAACAGGTAGTTACAAACCTTTTAGGGATTATTAAAATTAACAGTAAACCAAAATGAGATGAACACTTATGACAACATTCTGCATGTCTGGATAGGCTTGCTGAAACAAAAAATGTTGTAAGCAGACACCAAAAAAAGAGTCCATAGCAATAAGGAGTGATAGGAAAGTGAATAATAAGGAATAATGCAAGAATCTTGTTGTATAAAGCCAACCTGTTCTGCTCCTGTGTTCTAAATAAATGATCATCCCATAAACCTGTTGGCCTAGAGGCTGGTTTGGGAAGTGTGAGATGTGAGCGCTTCCAACTCTTACTCCTATCCTGATTGTGTCAAGCCTCATTCCATCATCATTTTCAAATCCAATAGCAGCATGCATGGCGAGAAGGAGCCACTGTCTAGAAACCTGGATGGGGCAGTGCCCAGCAGGATAGCAGCATGGTCAAAGCCATGTGGATACACTAGACGGCATATTGGATTCTGCCACTGCCCTCACATGCCCCCAACCTCCCCACCACCCAACCTCAGACCAATATAGGTAACCAGCAGTGGCACACTATGATATTTGACCCATGATAAATAGATAAGATATGCACAACAAGAAATGGGAACGGTTGGTTCTGTAACACTGGGAAAGGGGAATTTGCTCATATGTAGTGAAGTGTGTATTAGACAGCTGTCTATTAGGTCTAAATGAATGGCATTTAAATCTGTTGTGTCATCTTTTTAATTTATATAAACATCATGCAAGGTTTGTGGTTACATGATTAGCATGAGCTTTCATGAATAATGAACAGTGTGATCATGAAGAACAGAAAGAGAGATTTACAGTCACCTTTGTATGTGTCTGTAATGTTGCTTTAAACTGGCCTTCAATCAATCAAGTAGTTTAGACTCAGGGCTTTGAAGTTTCCAACTCTAGCTAGGGCCATGAAGCAATAATATATATGACGTGGTCTAGCAGTAGATGCAATTGGAGCATGATGTTTTGGAAATACATTTTCATGGTCTATTAGTCTAGAAGTTTAGGATGTTAATTATAATAAGTTTAATGATATTTATTCTTGGGCTATTATAGAAAAACGTTCTGAGCCTCTTCAGTAGATTAAAAAAAAAATTCTATTAAAATCCTGTAGTTGAAATATCCATGCATTAAAAAGTACAGTACCTATTTAGGGAATAGGCATTATTGGAAAGTGAATAAAAATGCATACTATTATACACTGGTAAAACCAGAAGTTGCATTCAGGGACAGTGCTGGGGCATTCTCCACCCTCCTCCCCAATCTTCAGAAAGTGGGTTTATTATTCAAAAGGGGCGCCAAAGACTTTGGTGGTTATAAGATACACAAGAGTAACTACAACAAAGATTTATACTTTTTGTAGTTTCATTCCTCCCCCCCCCCCCATTTCATGTTCCTTGTTCACTTCAGTATGAGAATACTTTCATGTTTCCTGCTTGCCTCAGTCATGCAGTTTTGGATCACAATTCAGTTACTTAAACTGCAGCTGTATCACAAAAGTATGACTCAATGACAGAAGGTCCTTGAGTTTCATTTTCAGACCTCTAGGACACTTTCATTACATGAAGAGCTAAACAGAATCAGAGCACGATTCTTGGCAATAGCGTTTTGCAAAGATTTCAGGTTTTTTTTAAAAAAAAAATCAAGGATAATCTGCAGTGGGATTTGACTTTGGGCAGTAGCATCACATTCTAGCTCAAATTTAATTTGAGATCAATTAGAGCAGCTGCCCCAAAGCCCCTTTGCAGCAGAGGTCCTTTCTAGCCAGTTCTGCCTCCTCCAGTTCTGCCTGTAACACTTTAATATGCCTTTATTGATTTTCTTATTATTTAAAACTAAATTTTCAAGCTGACCATAAGGATGCTGTGCAACCCACACCACAAGCAGCAGATGGGGTGGTGAAGCATTGCTGGTGGCAATCTCAAAGAAAAGTTTCTGAGCTATTTTTAAGGAAATTTGCCAAAGAAGAAGAGTTTGGATTTGATACCCCGCCTTTCACTCCCCTTCAGGAGTCTCAAAGCGGCTAACATGCTGTTTCAGACGGCCAAATCCTGTCTATGTCTGGGAAATGCTAGACGTATGGCAGCCCTAGCCACATGCAGTGTTGCCGGGGGCGGGGCGCCACAAGCCAGCTACTTGAAACTAAAAGGCTTTCCTCACAGTTACATTTGTAAGTTGGGTTTTAGCTGCCCACTCTTTTCTAGTTTCAGTGCAGGATTAGTGGTCAATATGGGGACAAGTGGGTTTCCCCCACACACCCCCAAATGCCTGCTTTGGCTTTGAAGTAAGTTTTTTTCTCCATGTGTTCTGCACAGGTTTTCTTATCAGCTGTAGCCTTTAGTAGTCTATTCTTTTCTAACGTAGATCAGAACTGGCAGGGTGGGGTAGTACAGGCTAAAAAGAGAATCGAAAAGAAAATATACTAGTTAGAATCCCAAGGAATCAAATAGAGGGTGAATTAAGGAATTAAGGAATCAAATAGAGGGTGCCCCCGCACCTTAAATCAGTCTCTCGGGGTAGCAGTCCTGAGAGACAGGAGTATCCTTTGGCCATTGCTATTTTTCTAGAAAAAGAGGTGCTGAAACTCACCATGAATGCCTCCCCTGTTCTCTTATAATGGCAATGGCGCCCACCTGAGAGGTGCTGGAACTGAGATCCAGCAAGTTCCTATTGGAAAAAAAAATCCTGCTTTGGGCATTTCAGAACTGCCAGCTACTGAGCCCACTTGTTAGTGAATATAATACTGTAGTCCCTTCACAATGTAATCCCATACTCAGATATGTAAGTCCCACTGAGTTCAATGGGATTTACACCCAGATATATGTGCAGAACTGCAACCTAAATTACCAAGATGGAAACTAAACATACACTAGGATAAGGAAGAATGAAACCTTCTGGAAACCACAAGTGCAGTGGTATGTTCCCCTCTTAGTTAAAGAATAATTACTTGGTTTAAATATTGTGCAGGAATAATATATTTTTCCAGGTTTATGCATTTATTGTAATCCTTTTAAAAATGCGTATTTACTCTCATAATAGTAAGAACTTACTTTGAATAATGTAGTAAAAATGCCCTCAAGAGTACGTTTTAAAAGTTACATTACTAGCATTCATTTTCTGAATTAAATTGGAAATAGTAAAAAAAGTGTGTGTGTGCGCGCACACATACTTTATTCAGTTTAAATAGCAAGTGTTACTGAAAAAAATCATACAATATGTGATTCACCAGTAATTACGAAGAAACGCAAACATTTTATGAAAAGGAATTATTGATATATAACCACAACAGACTGAAGTATTCCAATCTGATCTCTAATGGAAACTAGCAACATTCACAAACATACCAACTCAATCATTCTAAAACAGACATAAAAGCAAATTATAATAACAGCTAATATTGAATGTATGGGTCTTTAAAAGGCTTTTTACTCAAAGCAAACAAGGCTTCTTTTTTATTAAAAAGAAAGAAAATACCTAAAATAGTTATACAGATAAAACAAGCAAAATACTGCTCTTCAGTTTCCAAATTGCTACTCTCTTATTTTGCTGTAGGAATAATTTGGTACACTGTATTCATTATAATGACTGAAGAGAAATCATCTCTGGTGTTTATTGAATTTGTTCTGGCCAAACAACTCAGCAACATATAAAGTTGATTTGGGAAGTTTTGTGAAATTTTCAAGATATATCTAGATTATTATCCCCTAAATCCTGACTTAAATTGCTTTTTGAAGAGTTGTCCAGAACACAGTGTAGTTCTTTGTACATCAAATTGCCCCCAAGGTGTCACCAATGTGTTCTGACTCAGCTATCTTAACTTTTCACTTATGTGACTGTGCAAAGCACAGCCTTCTATAAGCCCAGTAGAACAAGTGAACCATGGCATTCACTAGCTATCCTATTCAATAGGAAGTCACTTACCCTTTGTGTGCATGGAGGTATAAAGATACATGCAGACCCCCTTATTCTACATCTGATTTTTTTTGGGGGGGAGGGAACACAACTACGAAATGTATGTGCCTCACTTTGGCCATTGCATTTGAAACTAGTTGTAATGCAGAGGGACAGTTCCAGTGCTGAAAGTTCTCTTTTCAGTTTGCACATGGAGCACTCCCTCCACACCTTTCCACTCAGTCCCGTGGTGGGAAAGTCAAATTATTGTAGGTTGCTGTCTTCTTAGGAATCCCAAGCTTTAAGAGTTGTCTCCTAAGAGACCACATTGTAATTCTGTGAACTATTCTGTAGTCTTTGGGTGATGGGTGGTATAGAAATTTAAGGAAATAATGATGATGATGATGATGATGATGATGATGATGATGATGATAATAATAATAATAATAATAATAATAATAATAATAATAATAATAATAATATCTACATAAGCCTTCATGAGATGCCACCAAGATTGTTCTAGCCATAATCAGCACCTGCTTCCTACTTCCTCTTCCCTTCACCTCACAACAATTCTGGGTTGGGTGTTTTCTTCAGTTTTGTTAGGAAGCTGAAAGTGTTCCACCTTTTTAAGCTGTTTGCCTATTTTTCACAAAAACAAGATGGTTTATATAGGCTGTTTGCTTTCTGAGGCATGCCATGTGGAGCTCAAGGCAAAATACAAGAAACGTTTGTCTCCCTCTATCACAGCCTGTGTCTATATGGCAGGGGAAGCCAACATGGTGCCTCTTGGACTTCTGTGGGCAGGGGCATGTCAAAGGGCGTGCTTTCCTTTCTACAGCCCTCCACTTCCTTTATATACATGGACATAGTCATGAGGAATTGCTCACCTCACAGCTTTTATTAGGCATTGGTTATTAGACCACACTCAGAATACCCCGAGCCAATGCCAGTGATACTTCCCTCTCCCTGAAAGTTAAAGCAGCTTCTTTTGATTCCGGTTTTACTTATTTACTTACTAAACTTATAGCCCACATTTCCTCCCAAAGAAGCCCAGTTTGGCAAACAATACAATTAAAAATAAAATAACAACAGATTTAAAACATCTAAGTATCTACATAGTTCATCACCAGCCGCCCTGTGATCTAGCTCAAGGACACTTCTGTAACCATTAAGCATACTTCTTGATTTATTAAGTCCTTACTAAAATCAGGCAGTTCTTTCTCTGTCAACTATAACAGCCTTTTCTAGCATATGCATGAAAGGGGAGGGGAGGGAGGGAGAGAATAATGTAGTTCCGTTACAGGAGCTTCCTGTGTTTACAGCTCTGTTGGGGTTGAAGCGAGCAAGTTCACTGAAATGAGATCTATTTCCCCGTCTGTGCTGACTTCCTCCAGAGACTCAGAATGGAATATCTTCTCCATTCCAGCACAGGGGCTTGGATGAACCTGAACTGGATTAGCTCACTTTGTAAAAGGACAAACTACGACTAGTTCCTTTTCAGATAGAATGAACCCAAAGTAGAGTAAGTCCTTTTTAAACACATACAGGAACCATTTGCTCAGCATTAGTTGCGCACAAAGTTTTCCACCCACCTAAGAATGTGTATCCAGAAGTTTGCTTTGAAATGTGCAGAGTTCCCTAGCTAGATTGGGGCACTGGAGTTTAATTCTATGATTTCTTTATTTTGGTATGGCAAATATCATATGTGAACAGACTCACAAACTAAAGCAGAATAAAGTCACCCCACTACACTGCTGCTAAGGAATTACTTATAACTGCTGTTGAGGGAATGTTTACCTTTATAAAAGTGATAAATATAGAAGCTATGTTCTCTTACAGCAACAAAAGCACTGAGCTGTCAGATTTGGGGTGGCATAAAAATGTTCCCTTTTTAAATGCTGGGCGACTCATCTCTTCAGTGCTAAATTTAGCTTGAAATTTAAAAGGCAGCTTAATAATAAAAAGCCCTTAAACTATTTCTCTCTCTCAAAAATGTTTATATGTTTCCCTTGGATAACATGCTTCCATTTATATTAGAAGAATTCATAACAATGTTTGTAGAAATGACACTTCGTGAAAAGAACTCTGATCCTTTGTTACCACTTTGATTAATTTTATTCATTGCATTGTTCTGTGCTGAAAGTGGCCCATAGGGCGGCATTGAAAAGACAATTTTAATCACACAAAAAGACAGGAAAACAGGCTTTTCTCCAAGAGAAATAAACAAAGAGGAAAGCATACCCTGCAGAGTTTTGAGGAAGCAGAAAACCCTCTCCATTTAAACAGTGGAGCTTTATGGTGGGGCAAGTAATTGATGGGGAGGAAATGAAGACATCAGTTCTGGATTTAAAAAAAAAAAATCCTATCACAAACAACACAGCAATCCTCTTGCTCTTTTTGTTAAAGCTTATCCATTGAACTTCAAGTAGGTCTGTGAAGAGAAAAAGAACAAAGCTCAAAAGAACGCAACATTTCTCAGCAGGGTAGCCATTGTTGTGCTCCTGTCCAAAGCAGGGCAAGATACCAACAACAACAAAAAGCATTTAAGCACTGCTTGGCACCGTGCTTTGAGTTTTTGACTGCCATTTCAGTAAAAAAATAACTGTATCCAAACACAATGAGCAGTAGTAAATACTCTAGAACAGGGAAGAGCCAAAGAGGGGGTTCCTTTTGTGAAGGTTTTGGGCAGTGTTGAAAAGCACTCCCTTTTTTGGCAGTCTTTGAAGATGGTGTTGAAAGGGAGAAAAGGGATTCTGTTTAGAATGAGGACAATGCATTGGGTTAGTTATCCACCAGTGACATCAACACATAATCAAATCTGATTAGCCACATCATGTTATGATGTCATCCTGCTCCCTATGTAATTCCTTAGTGGCCGGGATTGACCATGTGACTGTGGAAGAGGGTTCTCTAATGAAAAGCAGCAGCAGAGAAGGGAAACAGTGGCAGAGATGTAGTTGAAATAGGAGAATATCCCAAAAGCATCATGGTAATGGTGCCTGCCCTGTGGAACGCCCTCCCATCAGATGTCAAAAGAAATAAACAACTACCTGATGTTTAGAAGACATCTGAAGGCAGCCCCGTTTAAGGAAGTTTTAAATGACTGATGTTTTAATGTATTTTTAATCTCTTGCTGGAAGCCGCCCAGAGTGGCTGGGAAAACCCAGCCAGATGGGCGGGGTATAAGTAATAAATCATCATCATCATCACTTTCAAAGTGAACATTGGAATACATGTAGTAACATACTGGGTAGCTCTTCTCTAGGATCTACCATGGTCATAATGCTGAAATTAAAAGGCTTTGTGTAACTCCCGATTCTAGATGCCATATGAATGTTTTACGAGCAAACATATGCATACATCTTATCAGACTCAGGACAAGCTAGGAATATCTCCTTACATGTGTCACTAATCTCTAGAGCTAGAAATGGTGGCATAAGCAAACACCCAAATTAGCTAAGCCATTGCAATGGCTGTGGCCAGCAAGCTCAGATTCCATGGGAGACTACAAGTATTGTTTTTGTGCTCCTCTCCTCACGACCTCAGAACATAGGAAATGGAAATGATGGTGCACTTGACTGGCTGCTGCTCCTCAGCTGTGAAGGGAAAGCATCCTGCAATCTATCAAAGGTATTTCTTCCTTGCTATTACATCACAAATTCCAGGTTTTAAGCCATGTATTAATAGTAGGCTACAGCACGGCGACCCCTGCATTAAATGAAGCCCTGGATGTTGGGAGTTATTGGGGGAAAAACAAAAATGACATTTGTCATGGCTCTTGGGGGAAGATGGCAAATGTAAAATTGCCACTCTTCAGAGACTAATTGCAATGTGCTGTATATCCTTGGCACACCTGATGAAACTATTCTATCAATCCTAACCACATTCATGCTCCTGGAATTATGTCAGAGGGCTTAAATATCAGATCAGAACAAAAATGCTTCTATTGGAAGCACTTTGTTAAAGAAATGAATGTTCTTGGAGGTGCAATCTGCGAACAAACCATAATTTTGAAGCTGCTCCAATGTAAAAAATACATTTCATTTTTCAAGCTATATGTGAAAGTGAGCAAATCTAATACCTGAGATTGGATATCTTTTAACAACAGCAGGCTTCACTTTTTGAAAGGAGGGCTTGCTGTAATGTTTTATTTTGGCTTCACTAGTTCACTTTCTAATTAACAAATAATTGTGAGATGTGGGCCATTTGACTGAGACTAATTATTGACCAAAATATCTTTGTAGCCAGAATTGTTACTGGGGGCTATTTATTCTAAGTAATAATTCATTATATTAAAGAAAAAAATGCTTAGCACAGGCATTTAATTGTACAGTGGTACCTCTGGTTAAGAACTTAATTCATTCTGGAGGTCCCTTTTTTAACCTGAAACTGTTCTTAACCTGAGGTACCACTTTAGTTAATGGGGCCTCCCGCTGCTGCCACGCCGCTGCTGCACGATTTCTGTTCACATCCTGAAGTAAAGTTCTTAACCTGAGGTACTACTTCCGGGTTAGCAGACTCTGTAACCTGAAGCGTTTGTAACCCAAGGTACCACTGTATTAAGAAATGTACATACACAATCACACTTGGCAAACTGTTGCCAGCTCCAGTGGCTCTCTGATTTAGAGCATGGAGAATGTTTCTGGAAAATCAATGCACTTCAGTTGACAACAACTTTGGATGCTGACAAACATCCCAGCAGCTGATTTAATTTGATGGAAAGTCTCCTACTTTCCATGGAATTTAAAGGAGGAGAGGAAAATCTTTAATGGTATATGAAGGGAAACAGCTGCAGTATTTACAGATTTTGTTATTGTTATCCAGGGCAATTACCAAGTGTATAAAAATAAAATGCCAAGACAATTATAACATACTTAAAACATTTTTATATGAGAAATGCTTTTTATTTTATTAATTATTACATTTATATCCTGCCATTCTTCCCAAAGGAGCCCAGGACAACAAGAAGTTATAATTTAAAATATACTACTTTAAATGAATACTTTTCTAAACGAAAAGAAAAACATATATATTGTCATTGCTCTAGAAGAAGATGCTCATATAAAACTCAGTGGGAAGAATTTCACTGACAAGCATAATGTGGAAAAGTGACCCACCTAATTTAAAATAAATGATTAAACCTTCTACCCTTTATCACAGTAATAAATATTTGCTAAAAGAAACAAAAGTCTTGCAGCTCTCTCCTACAATCTCCCAGCACCTAGGCCTGTAGTCAGAAACCTTGTGGCAAGGGGACCCAAGTGTATGTTGGGAAGAGGGACCCGGTGCAGAATGAACAATGACTAAAATTCATTCATTTGTTTAAACAATTTAAACCAAACTTTCATATAAAATATTGCAATGCGCTATATCACCTAATGTATGATTAAGGCTGGAGTCTATGCCGATTAAGTCTGATTCTACGATCTCTGGGAGGGTGTCCCTGGAGCATATAAGATAGTATGAATCTCCCACTCCACTGTTAGAGAGGGAGGTCTACCGATGGAGTGGGAAGTCTTTCCACAGAGGCATCCTTCTTGCAACCATGGAATGGCTCTTCTCCACTGCATCTGCATCCATTCAGAGTCTTTATGAAGGGTAAGAGTCTTCCTAAGAGGCCTGGGTGCAGCCTGAAGCCTGGAAAGCACCTGAAAAGGTCAGGGCAAAAGTCTCTTTAAGGTAAAGGTAAAGGTACCCCTGCCCGTACGGGCCAGTCTTGCCAGACTCTGGGGTTGTGCGCCCATCTCACTCAAGAGGCCGGGGGCCAGCGCTGTCCGGAGACACTTCTGGGTCACGTGGCCAGTGTGACATTGCTGCATCTGGCGAGCCAGAACCGCACACGGAAACGCCGTTTACCTTCCCGCTAGTAAGTGGTCCCTATTTATCTACTTGCACCCAGGGGTGCTTTCGAACTGCTAGGTTGGCAGGCGCTGGGACCGAGCAATGGGAGCGCACCCCGCCGCGGGGATTCGAACCGCCGACCTTTCGATCGGCAAGCCCTAGGCGCTGAGGCTTTTACCCACAGCGCCACCCGCATCCCTAAAAGTCTCTTTAGGAAGCACCAAATAGCACGTAATCCAGTGGAATTATCTTAATACACTGTGCTTCTTTGCTACCTTTGGCAGGCGTCTGTACAAATGATGCAGCTCCACATGTAACAAGAATGGCTCAGCTCTTCACACCGGCCTCCTGTTGGTTTCCATCAATTCAACATGCTTGATTTTGACAAAAAGCCATAATGAGCTAGAGCTCCGCTACATATGTAACTGACTATGCCCTTCTCCAGCTGCCATTGCAACTGTTATTAATCAAGATCGACAATTTATCCCTAAAGGTGAATTGTGATCAGACAACAAAGACTCACAGAAAGGTGTCCACTTGAGTCGCAAGCATAGAAATATTTCCTCAGTCTGAAGACTGTTCAGTTTTCCTAATGAAGTATGCAATGTTCCTCTGTTTGTTCTGCCATTTGGTGCTGAGAGGTTAAGACAACAGAGCTTATGTGAATTTAAATTGAAATGTGGTCTTTTTCCTTGCATCTCACTACAGTAATCTGAATTTTCAGAATAGGAGAACATAAAAATGTAAATACATTAACAGAAGAATAAAAAATGCCCTATCTGAGCATACAGAGTAACAATTAATCTTCAGTGAGTCTGGTCAAATATTTATTGTGTTGAATTTAAGGGAAATGATTTCTCAGCTTCTCTAGTCATTTTTATCTAGTAGCAGAGTTACTTCAAGAGCCCATTGAGTGGATCTCATTTGGGCTTGGTAAATAGCACTTACGGTAGTGGTTTTGCTCGCTTGTTTTTGGAGAAAAAGCACTGCTTTGAGAGTGCTGATGTAGCATAGTGCACAGTATATACTAACAATATTGCAAAACTATTTTATGGTCCACAGCAGTGGAAGAGATAAATTCTCCAGATGAAATTAGAGTTCACATGAAAAAGAGTTGGCTAGCTAAAAAGGAATCATTTATTATGCAAGTGGCAGCTGCCTGCCTGCCATTTTCTGCCTTCTGTCCTCTCTGTGCCTGTTGCTGGGCCCCATAATCCTTTGACATTTTTAGAAGTTAGTTGGATTGCAGCCATTAGCATGCAACAACACTGTAACAGTTGTGTTTAGGTCCTAGAGCAGCTTCATGATTAATGCCACAATCTGCTGTGCATGTACAGAAAACACTCACCCTGTCTAAGGGCAACCTGTTTTCGGAATCTTTGCTTCAGTATACCAGCATCTTGGAGGTGGTAATGGTGTGTCAGCCCTAGAAAGTTTAACAGCAGTAGGGCTGCATCACCAAGAGGCCATTTTCTTTGTGGGCTGAGTAATGCAAAAGCAGTAATGAGAATGAAAATACTACTGTGATATCTGAAGACACCCTCACTTTAGACTTTCAGGTGTTTCTTGAAGCCTCACACCCTCACTTTAGACTTTCAGGTGTTTCTTGAAATGATGTTCTCAGCAACCTTTCATGCACCCAGCTACCAGTTCAGCTGGAGATATGTCACCACCAGTCTGCTTTTATGAGCACGTCGCCCTTGCTAGATTGTGGTATTCAAGTTCATGGTTTTAATAAATCTGTTTGTTAAGAATTACTAATAAATATTTCCTACTTGCCATTTCTATGGCTTAAGTGTGCATTTCAAATATTCCACTGCTCTTTTATAAGTCTTGTAAACACAGTTAATTGGAGTTTGACAAGACACGACAAACAGGGCTGGATCTGGGACATGCATCAAAATGCTGACAATAGAAATTGAAGCTATCAATTAAGTTTTATGTGCAAGGGTTTATTTAGAAATAACTGAAATGAAAAACTGTGTCATTTGACATATTGAGTGCTAAGTTACACCTTGACATTTTGCAAACACCAGTGTTAGGTAATCTCCATCTAAATTAACAGCTGGGGCTTCAAAATCTAAAAGCAGCCATGTGTCATTAACATCTGTCATCAATAAAGCCCTTCTAATCATGGATCTTCCTGGAGAAATCAAACTGTCTTTTTAAATCTGTTGTTTGGTCTTTCACTACCATAACTGACAGTGCTCATAAAAGTCTACCTTCACTCTTGCCACATCAGCATTTTAGCATCTGCCTATCGCACTGCAACAGTTGCAAAACTGCTAATTTGTGTGTGTGGTGGGTTTTTCTTTTTTTTAAAGAAATACAATTACTGCTGTTATAGTTTGCATTTGTTAGAATTAAATTAAATATAAGTTTTGGCGCATGGACTTAATCATCCAAAATGTGATCTGTGTAATGATAGCCAGAACATTTGCTTTATGTTCCTACAAAATTCATTTGAGTTGCTGAATAGTCAGTTAGAGCTTCCATCAACTTACTGCAGCACTTTACTCACTAAATATATAGTTCTATAATTTATCACTTTTCAGCTAGCAGGAGTGATACAAAGGCAACCAATCAACACAGAAAGCAAAACAGTCTCCTTCCTTTCCACTCTCTACAAATATCTCTTCTAGAATCACACTGCACCTAGGAGGACTGAAAACCATGATAAAGCCTACAGGAACAGACTGTTGATTCAAACAAACAAACAAATAAACAGGCATCAGCCATTCAATTCTATTTACACTCCACCTTCCTTCCCCACAAACAGATACTCTGAATGGTCATAGCATTCAAGAAAAAGTAATAGCAACCTTGCAATCCTATGCCTTTTCTGCTATGTTCAGTGAGGCTTACAGGTAACTAGGATTGCCAATTTAAATTTATAGGGTTGAATTCAATGCAGTGCTAAGTCAGTTATGTATGAGCACAAGATTCCGACAAAACATCAGGAAGAAATTTCCGACAGTAAGAGAAGTTCAGCAGTGGGTTCTCTTTCTTTGGAGGTTTTTCAGCAGAGGCTGGATGGCCATCTGTCCTGGATGCTTTAGTTGAGATTCCTGCATTGCAGGGGGTTGGACTAGATGACCCTTGGGGTCCCTTCCAACTCGACAATTCTTTATGCCCTTCCTCCCCCTGTGCACACGCTAAACATGTTCTGGAGACTGTGATGTTTGTCCCTGCCATGGTTCTGATGGGAATATACAGTAGAAGGTCCCATGTTCACTGTTTACAATATGAGTAAAAGTTCCCATTGGTGCAAAAATGAATTAAAAGGGAAAACATAATAGAATCATAGAGTTGGAAGGGACCCTGAGGATCATTTAGTCCAGCCCCCTGCAATCAGAACTATGCAGCTGTCCCTTATGGGGTTTGAACCTGCAACCTTGGCATCATCAAAGCTCCATTCCCCCACAACATGGGTGTGATCTGGCTTGCCCCTACCTCTGCACTAGGCATGCAGGAGAAATTCAGTTCTGTTCACAAAACTAGGTGCACTTTCTGGAACATGATGCAAGCTGGAAAAAGTACTACCCTATGAAAATCACAAGTCTCCATATTTTGTGCTGCTGATTCCAACTAAAAGGAATTAAATGGTGAAAAAAGGTGTATATGAGGGCAAATGGTATTATCTTGCTGAAAATAACATACCAAAACATTATAGTAGGGGGAATTGTTCCCAAAATATGTATATTATGCAACACTGAATACAAAGGTGCATATTAGCGGAAATGTGGACTAAAATGTGAAGAATTTTGTGAGGACTCATGTAAACTGATGCAGAAATATGGTGAGCTGAACATGAGTTTTGAAAAATAGCCAAGGGCAATTGAAATTGACAAATTCATCCTTCGCTTAAAAAACAACAACCAATAACTATGCAAAGCCGAACAATCTAAACAGTGACACACAATGACACACACTTTAAGCTGCCACAGTCAATGGGAAAAGGGTGAAATGTTTTAAAAGTGGAAAAGGAAAAGCCACCCCTTCTCACTTCCCACCCTGCTTGCAGTGAGAGGAACCCGCCACAGCAGCCATCCCCATCAACAGGATTGCTGTTATTTGGTTTATCACCATTCTTCACTCTGTGGAGATGCTGAAGACATCTCTCTGGAAATAATCTCTCATTGTGGTTTTAGTTTATTTCAAGGACTGAGAAGGTCAGTGCTATAGCAACATTTTAAGGCTCAAGTCCAGAGTTTTTATTAGATTGTGCTTTTATTTAATAATACATGCACATGAAATCATTTTATCCAGTATCTAATTTTCATTTTGGGATGTAGAAATTCCCTTACGGGGGATTTTTTTTAAAAAAGACAAAACAAAATGTCCCTACTATATTTGCTTTTTGCCAGGGATGGGGGACATTTGACCCTCACGATACTGGCCTGGTTAAGTGCAACAGCAGAGATCGTTCTGTGTGTGACAGAAGGATTAATTCTTCTATTAGTAAGTCAGCCAAGGTGGGAGGGCAGAGGTGCTGCTCAGCCATGATCATCACTAAGGTGGCATGTGTTCTGATTGGCTATGTAGTTCTGAGAGAACTTTTCCTCAGTATGTTTCGTTGCCTGTCTCCCTGCTATGTACAAGGCCTGAACTAAGAGAGATTATACAAGGTATTTTTGTTTGGTATGCTCAGTAAAGTATTATCAGGATTCTTTCTCTCTGGACTGCATATATATTATGTAATTTTGCTAACAGGGCCAACACATTTTAAAGTCTTGCTGCAGCATTCAGAGACCAATTTCTACCTTCATCACCATGTGGTGCCTCTTGACAGATTGCCCCACCCAACTGCGTAGCAGGGAATGGTCCTGTATACAAGTTTCTTAAGTTTATATGTTCTTGGTGCCTCTGAACATTGTAATGCAGGGGTGAGCATGTGTACCTTCAGTTTACAAGACATCCAAAACTTAGAATACCAATTCAAGCGAACCAAATTTAAGCAATTTTCCACTCAAAGTAATTCTTAATGAATAAACACTAGATGTGTTTTTTTTCAACTGACAAATCCCAATTCTCGGGACATATTTGGAGGCCTGAATATTAACCACCTATTGAAATTGCTCCTTTCCCCAGCACTTAAAGCCACTCTGCTGAACTAATAGTTTCCTGGAGACGTTCTTTTCTTTGTCTCACTTCATTACTTGATTTCTTGCTTTCTGTTCAGATTCTCCTGTAGAGGAACTAATTTGTATGTGTGTGTATGTATGATGGAAAGTAGTAAAATGGACTAGCATTTTGCTTCATTTTATTACGTGCAGTGGCACCAAAACTGGCAATACTTTAATCACCTTGTAAGTTTTATGGCGTGTTCAATTTACAGTTGCATTTCACATTTAAGCATGGCAATAAAGAAAATAGTTAATAATATTTCCTACCAAGCACACTGTTTTTATTCTGGAGAAATATCCCTGGTGCCCAGCTCCTCAGTCCTGCTATCTCCAAATTTCCCCTCCCCTTTTGCATGGGAGTACAGTCATGTAAACACAGCAAATATATAACAGTTCCAGAATGATGGGAATCCCTCACTAGGTAAAGATCTGAATGTCAGGCTTATTGAAGGCACAGGAGAAGTGTTTAAATTGATTAAAAAAAACAAAGGCAAGCCCCAGCCTATACATTGGAACTGTGATAAATTAGATATTTCTTATGTAGGTCCAGCCAAACCCTGCAGCAAGGTGAACTTCCCTATTTCAGACTGCACAACAGGGATAGGCAGACAGCTGAAGGCAGGAATTGGAGTCTAAACAGATCCATAAAACTTTTACAAGCATTCCTTCTTGTGTTTCAAAGTGTTGGTGTCTTGGTCTGGGCCTCTTCTCATGGAGGACCACAAGATAGTTTATTCAGTAGTCTGAGAAAGAGTTTAAAGAAATATCTCTATTTGTGCTACTTGGGGTTTTCTGTTTTCGGACAGCTACAACATCTGCCAGAATGTGGTCCAAAGGATTCAGTTTGTACTAAGACTGCTGCACAGCACTGGGATATTCTTTTTCAGTTGGCTTTTCTTATCTTCAGATGTCTCAAATGCCTTTGAAGGAACAAAGAGGTTCTTAATATTCTCTAAAGTTTTTATTGTTCATTAGCTCCCCTTTTAAGCTTGGGACAGTGGAAATTTCCAAATTAGTCCAAGCAAAATGTTTGCTGTGTTATCCCTCTCACTTCAGAATAATTGTCTTATCAAAACTAAATGTAAACTTCTAGTGAGGTACTTGGCTACCTTAATTATTGGCATTCATTCCAATTATATGTTAATTAATTTAGCCTAGCAGGTGTTCCTAGCAACTAAGGAAGAAATGGGCTGTAAAACATAATGAAACAATCACTTTTATTATTCTTCCCCCAGCCCCACAACAAGAGAGCTACTTTTAAGGGTGCAAAGGGCTATCTTGAACGTCCAATAACAAGCAGGCCTTCAACTGTCAGACACGTAACTGTGACAGTCTCTGAGGTAACCAGATGCTAAGGAGAATGAAGCCATTATATTGTTAATAGCTGTGTGTGGAAATGGAATTTCAGCAGTTGCTACTTATCAGGTATGAATAGGAAAACCTGTACTTATTTAAAATGCAACTTTTGCATAACCATTAAGCATACAGGAGCCACCTGCCATTTTATCTTGTTTACTCTTAATATTCTCTGCTATCTGGTTTCAAAGATATTGATTTTTTTATATTTAAAGAAATGCAGTATTTTCCTCCACCTAGAATTTTTGTTTTTGATAAATACAGCCATTATGTGTTATCAGATTCCAAGGCAGTTTATAATGACAGTACAACACATTATAATGCAGAGTAACAGCAGCAGATAAAACACTGTAATAAGTAAAAACATCATAAATTTAAAACAATTGTATGCAAATAAATCTTTTTACCTGAACAGCAACAATGTAGGTAACATCTCTTTGGGGAGGATATTCTGTAGCTGGGGTTTCACAGGTAAATAACCCTTCTCCCACATTGAAATCTGCCTCACCTCAGAAATGTCCTGCACTAACACGAAGGTTGGGGATGCCTGCCTTACAGTGATGCCATTACAGCTGGTTCTGCCCTTCTTAACTCTTTAATCCAATCAAACCAGCCTGCCTTACTGTGGGAGAATTATAGCCAATCTCCCCACCCACTCCTAACTGCTGAAAGTTTATGACCAGAAACCTACTTTTTCAATTTATTATGTTTAGTTTTTAAAGAATGTTCACCAAGTGGAGGATGGCCCGTTAGGCAAGTTAGGCATCACCACACCAAGCTTAGTCTGTGCCCATCTTCCTGCCTCCTAACTTATGGCCAGACTAGGAGGTGGCACTGGCTGTCAGCTTCCTTTTCCTCCTCCTTTTGTAGAACTTGGCAGACAGGAGAATGGGAACAAAACCAGTTGGCTCTGCCTGTCGTTGGCTCCTGAGGCACCTACCATTGGTTTTTCTGACTTCTACCCCTCCAGGCCTAATGGGAACCAGTCATCACTGCCTTTGCACAAAGAGATTAATTTTAATTATATTTATAAAGATAAGAGGATCAGAAGAATAATGTGCACAGGGCTTGCTGCCACTTTAAAGGCTCTGTGCCTTTAGCAGCCACATGAAATCAACTGGTGCAGTTTTTCATAGTTCTGCATAGTCTTGCCAGAAAAAAACCCCCTGTTGATTTCATGCCCACCATGCAGTTATTAAATGAGCAGAGTATGGATGCCAAGGTAGAAAGAAGCTTGTAGATTAAGATACTCTATTATTATCTTGGAGTGTGTGTGTGCTGCATTATTACACCCATGAAGATTTATGAGCAATGAGAAGAATATAATGACAAGCCCCGTATGTTGCATTGGTAGTTAGAAGTTACTTGTTATGTAAATTGCTATTAGTAGCACCTACAGTCCTGAATGATTGATTATGTGTCATGATCAATGTTGTGATTGCACCAGCCCTAGTTCTGTTTCTTGTGGCTTCTTCTATGCTTCTTTGTTGTTGTCAAGTTGTTTTTGTTTTTGCTGTAAATTTTAATTTCCTAAAACCTTTACCTTTAGCAGTTTCCTCCATCAGCTTCTTTTATTCTAAACTTTTGTTTCATTTTCATTCAGTTCAAAGTCCCTTCAGTTCAATATTTGCTTCTCTAGGTTCCTTTGCATTTCGGAGGCATTGACAGGAAATTCTAACTGTGACTGCATGTAGCACTTAAAATTCTGCTTTATTACCCATCACAATCCACATGCTCATGGCAAAGACAAAAGGTAGCAGGCAATGCTGACATAGGATGACTGTCTTGCAGCAAATTTCTAACAATGTTACTCAGAGGTAAGTCTGCTTAGAAATGCAGATGTTCTACAGTTATTAGGAGCTGCCTCTGCTTTATTGTTTATGATGGGTTTTTTTTTTAGAAATGGTGTTTGTTTTGCTCTTGGTTTCATAACATTAATTGTGTTTTTAAACTGCCCAGGAATCTGTTTTGATGAGGGGCAGTCCAGGTCTATAAATAAATAATAATACAATAAATTTCCAACAAGCTGGAACAAATATCAATGCAAATAACATGCACTGTATGATCCACAAATGGTTTATGCTTCCTTACGTGTACAGTGGTACCTCGGGTTAAGTACTTAATTCATTCCGGAGGTCCGTACTTAACCTGAAACTGTTCTTAACCTGAAGCACCACTTTAGCTAATGGGGCCTCCTGCTGCTGCCGCGCCGCTGGAGCACGATTTCTGTTCTCATCCTGAAGCAAAGTTCTTAACCTGGAGCACTATTTCTGGGTTAGCGGAGTCTGTAACCTGAAGCATATGTAACCCGAGGTACCACTGTAATTCAATTTAAGTGATATGTTTGTGGATTTGAGCCGTTCTGTACAGTGTCGTTTGAGGCTCTCCTGAGTATCAGATCTTGCAAATTGCTCAAATGTGCTTAAATCCAGAAGATAAATCTAAGAAATGGAATCTTATGTAAAATCAGAGAGTTACTGAATTTCAAACACATTCCGGATATTGTGTGCTTTTCTTAATAAATAAGTAACAACTCTATATTCCTGTGTGGTTACATTCATAGGATTTGACAAGCATCTACCCAACTTTTCTGTTGATGTGTTTTTTGCATGAGCTAAAAGCTACAAAGAATAATTAGCAATAATCATCACAGGAAAAAACCAAGCAAAACCAGTAGCATGTAAACCCACGGCTAGTAAACCACTTTATGGACCATACTTTTTATGAAGATCAGCTCTGATCAGCAACATTGGTATCATATCCTGACCTGCAGGTAACATGTCCACTTAGTTCAGCTTGTTCACTGTCTACCAGCCTGGTATCTCTGGAGCCTCATATGCAAGACTTAATGGCAATGACCATTCCCTATTGTTCACACTACAAATTCAGGACTCAGGGGTATATTGCTTCTGTAAAGGGTGATTCATTTAGATAGGTCTATTAGACAGTAATTTGTTGTTCTTCTAAGGTAAAGCTCATCGCCACATTTTTGTGTGTGGCATTCCAGCTACCGGTAGTGAATTTGTACAGGTGTAACTCTGTCACCCTGGGCTCCTTCAGGAGGAATGGCAAAATACAATTTCGCTAAATAAATACTATATGACTGCCTTGTTGATTCTTATTGCCTGCTTTAAGAACATGTTGATTCTTATTGCCTGCTTTAAGAACATGTTAAATGATATGGCCAGAGCTGGCCTGAGACATTTTGGCACCTGAGGCAAATGACAAAATGGCAGCTCCCCCATCAGGGAAGAAGGGGTGAGTAAAGATATATGCCAGGGTAAGTGAAGATCTACGTTGGGAATGGGGGAGGAGTGAAGATCTATATTTGGGGGAAAGGGGGTGGGAATCAAATGACAAATGAAGTGGGAATCAAAGGCAGGAATGGGGCCCACTCTGAATCATGTCAGACAGGTACAGACTCCAAGAGACCCCAGAAGGCAGCCCCTGCCATTTCCTCCCTAAGGATGGAAGGAGACCAACAGTGTGTGGCAGCTGTGGCGGACAATGCATTCCTTGGAGGCTGGATGTGCTGCCCCTGTGGAACCTGCCACTCGAGGCGGTCACCTCACCTTGCCTCATGGGTGGACCCACCCTGGATCTGGCTCACTTTACCTCTGAAGGTGGTGTGCCACCAGCTGCACTGCAGGATGAGGACCACAAAATGTAGAACAAAGATGGTGATGAAGAAAGGATCATGTGAAGGTGATAGTTTCAATGCATGTCAGGTAGGAGCTTTCAGTTGCCATCCTCGCTAGGCAGAAACTTTAGCCAACTTATTAACATCCACCTTGATAACCATAAAGTGGGTAGAAATTAGCTTGGTCCCAGGTGTTTAACAGCTGGCATATAAAGACTGTAATTGCGATAGATCAATTCTACAAGCTTGCTGCTGTCAACACCCTAATTCCCAAACCACACTTTCCTTTTAATGTTAAGTACTGTCAGTGCAAGTTAACATTTCTTCCCTCTTGATTATCATAATCTATACCAATATTCCTTCAGGACTGGGAAAAAAACCCTGCATTCCTCCACTGCTTGCAAAACCCTACTTAATACACATTTGGATTCTTCTTCTCACAGAGAGAAATAATCTCTCAGGACCTGAGGCATTTCAACACCTCCCTCTTTCTTTGATTTTTTTATGTGCTTATTTCTTTGCCACTTACAATTTGATGGTTGATTAACAGAATGGAGCTGAAATGGGGCCCTGGATATTTATATGACTCCGCAATGCATCATTCTTTCAGTTATTTTTCAGGAGGGCTGAAAAACAGATGATAACTTTGTAGCATAGATGCAAGTAGGCCAATGCTTGACAATGTCACATAATTGCCTTGGCAAAAATAGGAAAAGTTCCATTCCATTTTAGAGTAGTTTCATTTGACCTCTGTGATGATGTTCCATAGGTGAATCTGATTGGAAATCCGGCCCTATAATATCTCTGTTTTGGCTAGGATCACTCAAGGAATAAACAAGCATGGTAATGAATGGTGCAGAAGCACCAGCAGAGGAGAATCAAGAATTATGCATTGTTATTGTAAAACAATACAAATATAGCAATGAAAAAACGGTAATGCCAAGCTGTTTCAGTATGGAGAAACATCTAGTTCTCTAATGGTTCTCTTTTTGTTCTGAAAATATATGTGGATATCAAATATCAAAATTCAGCACATTCTTATTGATGAGATAAGCCTTCTCACCTCAGTTCTACAAAAGTTTTTATGTAGGAAATGTGGTTAATATTGTGAAACCACAAACAACATTCAGTACCATTCAGTAGTGCAGGTTACTTTCATTCCCCTCTGGCTGTATGCACATGATCTAGGCAGAAGATATACAGAAATGCTCCTTTTTAATAAAGTCACTCACTTCTATTACATAATTCTGCGATGACCTGAATGTGCGGATGGACACTGAGGATTTCTTTGTGTTATTAATTCACGTTCCTTTTTTCCCCCCCCAACACAAAGCTTAATACCTGTGTTATAATTTTTGTTATTGGGCCACTGCTTTCTTTTCCTTTTCCTTTCAAAGTCACTTAACTACAGGTACTCCCATGACTCTATTTTCATACACAGTTGAGAATGGTTTGAAAAATGTGACTTAGATATAAGTGGATATTTTCATGAGAATCGGAGTCCTTGGGGAAAAGAAAGGAACAAAACATTATTTTGCCAAAACTTTGTGGAGTGTTTCCCTCTTTACTGCAACATCACACAATTATGTGTTCAATAAGTGTGCTAATCGTTTTCATTCTTGAATATTTGTTTTCATAGTCATTCCCTGTTGTACTACTTCCCCCCAATTACAGTAAGTATTCAAAATGCAAAAAAACTTACAGGTGGCAGAAACTGAGTGCCGGCTTGCCCATCAGAGCTTGCATTTCCTGTTCATGAAAACTGATGGGCAGGCAGCTAACCTAATCACTGCCTCTGTCGTAAAAAGCACCCAGTCCTGCAAAATCGGACAGTTTTGCAGTCTTCTCCCATTGCTGTTTCTTTGAGAAATGCATGGTGATTTCCATATTATTTTATGGTGGCTACCTTTCTTCCCCCCCAAAAATGTGGTGCTATCATGCTCCAATGTTTAATCCTCTTCTAAAGCCATCCAAGTTGGTGGCCATCACTGTCTCCTGCAAGTTCCATGCACAATGTGATGAGGTCCTTTCTTTTGTCCGTCAGGAATCCTAAAACATTCTAGTGTTGTGCTAGAGGGGAGGAAACTTAACTCTATCCTTGCCATGCATAATTTTATAAACCTCTATCATCTAGGCTGTTACTCATCTTTTCTCTAACCTAAGAAGCCCTAAATGTTTTCTCTCGTTATAGGAGAGTTGTTCGATTCCCTGAGCCTTTTCCAGCTCCACAATATTCTTTTTGAGGTCAGGTGACCAGAACTGTACACAGTATTCCAAGTGCAGTATCGCCATTGATTTGTACAATTGCATTTGTATATTAGCAGTTTTACATTCAGTTCCTAGCATGGATTTTGCTCACTATGTGACAACTGTGAAAAGGGAAAACATCTTCACTGACTTATCCCATACATGCTCAAGGTCTTATTCAAATCCCATAGGTGTATATGTGAAATTAAGAGTTTTTGCCTCAATGTGCATTACTGAATTGCATTTGCCATTTTACAGGTGATTTACAATTTTGGAATGCCTTTTGGAGTTCTCTACAAGTTCTTTTTTGTTTGTTTGCTTTAACAACCCTGAACAATATATTATCATCAAGAAACTTAGCCACTGCACTAATGAGCCCCAACTCAAGATGCTTTATGAGCAAGTTGAAAAACACAGGTCCCAATACCAATCTCTCCATTGAGAGAACTGTCCATTTATTGCTACTCTTTGCTTTCTATTACTCAACCAGTTTCTGATCCACAAAAGGACATCACCTCTTATTCTAAGTGCTAAGCTCACTCAGAAGTCTTTGGTGAGGTAATTGTTAAAGAGGCACATAGTGTAGCCCACTCACAAGACTATACTACCTCTGTAAACCCCTAAGTGATTGGTTGTTTGCAAATCTTCTATATTAAATTATTCTAGCACGTGGAAAGCTCCCACTGCTACAAAATGTAAAAGGTAAAGGGACCCCTGACCATTAGGTCCAGTCGTGGATGACTCTGGGGTTGCGACGCTCATCTCACTTTACTGGCTGAGGGAGCCAGAATGCTTCCGGGTCATGTAGTCAGAATGACTAAGCTGCTTCTGGCGAACCAGAGCAGCGCACGGAAATGCCATTTACCTTTTGAACTGCTAGGTTGGCAACAGCTGGGACCAAGCAACGGGAGCTCACCCCGTCGCAGGGATTCAAACCACCGACCTTCTGATTGGCAAGCTCTAGGCTCTGTGGTTTAGACCACAGCGCCACCTGCGTCCCTCCCACAAAATGTAGAGTACACTAAATTTACTTGGTTGGGGATACAGCCCCATGCATCCTACATTTGTAATAAAAGCAACTCTCCCTAATAAAGTTACCTAGACTAATTAAAAAATTACAAGAACAGCAACTGTGAACCAGGATAAACAACAAGGTCATGTTTTACAAAAAGAAGAAATGAGAAACAGATGCGACCTTAATGAAGGTTCTTAGTAAAAAGCAAGTCATGCTGAGCTTACAAAACCAAACTGGCAGAGTCCAAACTCATGTTTAATGAAACTAGTGCTACATAGCAATAGTTCTGCACTGTTTTAATTAAGTGAGAAAATGTTCTATTAATTCTAGACAACAATATAATTATCTGCAGGAACCAAAATAGATACTGAGGACTTGAGGCAAGTTGTCCCAACTGTCTTACATAGATCATTACCTACCCAAGTGTAGCTACAAGGTTGGCATAATTAAAAATTCAACCCACTGTGAAGTGAAAACTCAATTCTTATAGCTTTTTCAAGTTGCTTTGATAATATAGTTCCAGTTTCCTTCAAACATGCTTCTGCTCCAGTCAACTCCTTTTGCTGTTGTTTTGCACACAGTTCTGCAGTTACGGCGAAGTCTTTCTAGGGTAGCTTTCTTCAGAGGAAAGAAATCTCATGACTTTTAATTAAGTGAAAAACAGTGTATTTACACTGTCACCAGCCAAAAATGAAGCAATTGTTAGGGCCAGTCCCGGCTCCCTTTCTTAAGGCACAGTGTGTTTCTTACATTGTGGTTATACTGCTCTATTATTGTGGCTAAAGCATTCTGGACAGAGGTTGGATAGACATCTGTCATGGATGATTTAGTTGAGATACCTGCATTGCAGAGGGTTGGACTAGATGAACTTCAGCATCCCAACTCTATAATTTTATGAGTCTATTATTCTGAAGAGTGACAGTGGGGTGCTAATGTAAATTCCGGCCACGGTGACATTCTGAATTACCCTTAAGTAGGGATCAACAAAACTTCCATTTGGGTTTCTCATTTTGTCCCAGTAACAAGTTGAATTTGTCATATTTCTATATTAGTTTGTGAAAGAAAAAAAATCAAGTCTTCGCAAAAAAATCAGCATTTTACATGCATATTTCTCCTAATACACACATTTTGGAAGCAGTCTTCCCTAATATACATTTTAGAAACAATATAATGCATTTTGTTCATTATTTCCCCAATGTTCTAGTTTCATTAATATATATGTATATTACTGCACATTTACCCCTAAAACACACATTATTCACATTTTTCATTCAGAAAAGTGCAAATTTTGAAGTACAGCTATTTTTCAATAGACTATTGTTTTAGGAAATGCAAATTAGGTATGTTAAAATGCAAACTGAACTGAATTTCTCCCCCATTCATTCACTTAAGGTAGCATTTTGTTTTTGCTCTTGATGCTGCTAAAACTAGATTTGACTTTCTATGTTACATATATGGTTAATTCTAAATGCATGGCTATGGCTTGAGGGCAAGGTTGGCCTATTTATTGGTGTTTTTATTTGGTTGTTTCATAATCGGTAATTTATGTTATACCAGCATTGATTCATTATTGCAATTGTTTTATGATTTGTTGAAATCAATTACTTTAATATCATCCACAGAAAGAGAGGCAAAATGTTCACTCTACATGAGATTAATATGCACCAAGATTTGCTGAACTACTTATGGCCTGCCTACACACTTCAAGTAAAAACAATGACGAGTCTTGCAGCCCTTTCAAAGCTAACAGATATGTAATGAAAGAAAATTTTGTGGACTACATTCCACGGATGCATGAAGTTTTGCAGGCACTGTATATATACCAGATATTTATGTTACAGATAGGTAGCCGTGTTGGTCTGCCATAGTCAAAACAAACAAAAAAATTCCTTCCAGTAGCACCTTAAAGACCAACTAAGTTAGTTCTTGGTATGAGCTTTCGTGTGCATGCACACTTCTTCAGATACACTTCAGATGTGTATCTGAAGAAGTGTGCATGCACACGAAAGCTCATACCAAGAACTAACTTAGTTGGTCTTTAAGGTGCTACTGGAAGGAATTTTTTTGTTTGTTTTGACAGATATTTATGGTTGGAGGTGGGAGGAATTATAAACAATGAGGTCACAGAAGGAGATGAAATACAGAAAACTACAGTGTGATAATTACTTTCTTAACACCGGCTAATCACCCCAAAACAGTAGTTCATAATGCAAACATCCTGACAATGGTAAGCCAATTAGTGTAATAAAATCCATTACACTGATTCCACCCACAAGTGATAGCACTGAACCCCTTAATGTATCGTAACTCAGGAGTTTCAAATTGCACTCTCCCTTTGCAATTCCTTTGATCAAGGATAGCCACCTTAAGATCAGTTAGTGTGTCCAACAAGGCTGAAACGTCCCCTCACTGTATTTTCTATATTGCCATTTCTGATTTTGCACAGGGACTGGCCTCTTTGTCCTATGTATAGTTCAGAAAGGCATACGAAGATGAGTTGGTAGACAAACTCCTGTTATAGATGACATTATCAGGCCCGGTCATAGTGTTGCCAGAATATATATGAGAATAGAATTGGCATCCAGCTCTGCAACAAATCTGATCTCTGCATCCATATCCCTGTTGTATGGGCCACTGTTAGCTGCTTTAGGATGTGTGGTTATTTGTAAGCAAGTAGGGCTTGCCACTCTTAAAGAAATCAGCCCTGAGTGCTCACTGGAAGGACAGATCCTGAAGCTGAGGCTCCAATACTTTGGCCACCTCATGAGAAGAGAAGACTCCCTGGAAAAGACCCTGATGTTGGGAAAGATGGAGGGCACAAGGAGAAGGGGAAGACAGAGGACGAGATGGTTGGACAGTGTTCTCGAAGCTACCAGCATGAGTTTGACCAAACTGCGGGAGGCAGTGGAAGACAGGAGTGCCTGGCGTGCTCTGGTCCATGGGGTCACGAAGAGTCAGACACGACTAAACGACTAAACAACAACAACAACAATGGTTTGCCACACAATGAGGTGGATTTCCAGTGTAGCATTTCTCCAGTAGTTTTATTTGAAGTATATCATGAAAAAATAGAATTGATGGAAACTGTAGCCCATCAAATATCCAGGGTTGACTGACCTCAGCTTACATTAGTGGAATAATTAATTTTGTAGATATACCTGCAACAGTGCAGCAGTTGTTCCTTGCTGTTTTCATTTTATTCCAATAATGTATTTCAAAGTGTACTTCATTTCATATTTCCAATTGTCTCAAAGCATCTTACAACCATGGAGTTTAATTGCACCCCAGTAGCATGTTTCCACCATGTAAAATGTTTCACTGAGCTGTCTACAAATTATATGGTGCCTATTATACTAGCTGTGAAACCATTTCTCAAGCTCTCGTATCAATAGTACTTAATAGCTTAAAGAAATGGCACTATTAGAAAATTAGATATCATAAATAATTTCAGAGAGAAGGAAATGAGTAACTGGATACTAGAAACAGCAATCAGAGCAGGCCACAATTTTATTAAAGGAACACGGCTAGCATATGCATGCTTTAAGGGCCAGTTGTATGGAAAACACTTTTATTATGCTTCCTGTTAAGATGTCCAAGGAGACTGGCATGGCCCTGGCACATCTGCTCACCCTTTAGCAACACTCTCCTACATCTCAGCTGATGAAGCACCTGGTGAAATATAGTATCCTGTCAGGAGTGTCTTATCAAAATAAAATGAATATTCACATGCAGATCCCAAAATATCAAAATGAGTGATATTCCTGAAGTTGATTCAGAACAAATATATTTCTAGCTCATAACACTCAGAGCTATATAGGCTATGCAAAGATGGCATTCTGAAATTCTTCACCCTACTTGTGGGAGTTAAAGTGGTGAAGGATTTCTTTCATGCTGGAGCCTATGATGGAGGAGTTCCCAGCATCAGCACTCCAAGGAAGTCTAGTTTCTCCCATATCCACAGCCTTGGATCCCAACAGAAATCAACCATGGTGCTCTCTCTCTCTCTCTCTCTCTCTCTCTCTCTCTCTCTCTCTCTCTCTCTCTCTCTCTGCCTTTCCAGCCTACAGCTTTTCTTCCAGATTCTAGCTCACCTCAACTCTAAATTCTGGTTTTTGTCCTCACTACCAGTGAGTTGTGGGAGAGCCCCCACCCATTTCCCATCTCTCACAGAGCCCCTTAATCCCCGTTCATGACTCATCACCTGAACAATTTCTTCATCAGGAAGCTAGCCTGGCTTGATTAGCTTTTAACAATTGCTGGATCCAAGGATCAGAAGGCCTGATTGGATTTAAACACTTGCGAAGCCTTGATTAGATTTTAATATTTGCTGGATCCAGGGATTAGAAAGGTCTGGCACCCAGTTTAATCCATACACACCAAACTCATAACACCATGGTATTGCCTTTGCTTTGTCACATTCATTTTCACCATGTTTCTCAGTACTCGGTTCAACAAAACAATAGAGTAGTCCATTTCTCTGCACCACATTGAAATGAATATTGTGAGCAGAACTCATTGTCATTTCATTCTACAAAGGATAAGAAAGAAAATCATTCTTGCCGTGCCATGCGATTCCTAGGATAACTGACAATCAAGCAACAAAGAACTTTGGATTGTCTCACCTTTTCCTAGAATGATTTTCTGGTAGGTAACCTAGTATCCTGCAAACATCACAGAAAGCATGTATACTGTACACCAGGTGTGGGAAACCTGTGGCCCTCCAGACCTTTCTGAATTACAACTACTGTCCTCCTCAGCAAGCAAGATCAATGGGAGAAAGGAAAGGAGTTGTATTTAAACAGTAGGTGGAGGGCCAAAGGTTTCCCACATTGCTGTACACAATGGAAAATGCAAACATACAGGTGGCATCAGATCAAACATGTTTTCTAAAATGTAGATCAGACAAGTTACAGGTTCTTGTCTAAGTCTCATTTGTTTGCTGCCATCTTCTGTATTAAAATGATTGTGCAAGCAAAATTATATTTACAAGCATGCAAATACTTGCTCTTGCAGAAGAGAATGCAGCAAAGATGTTTCTAAAATAGACTATGCGTCTATTTTCTTTCAGATGTGTTTGTTAATATGAGATGCAAAGAATCACATGTTTATTTTATGGTATGTGTAAACATAAGAACAGTCCAATTGGCTCCAAGAAAAAGTACATCTAGATCAGCATTCTGTTTCCTACAACAGCCAGCCAGGTTCTCCAATGGTTTTACTTCACCTCCAAAGGCTCACTCCTCCACTATCTCCCAAGATGGCAGGTGCCATCTATTATATTAGACCCAAGCATCCACTGCTTCCTACATTACACAAACCAACTATTCAGAATCTTCAGCTGTTATCAATAAGTCTATGATTATATACTATGATGATTCTCAACTGCACAAGTATATGGGGAAATTCCTTCCTATCTCAGGGACCCTTACTGCAGTTTTAGTTGAAGACTCTTCCTGTAATGGTACCCAAACAATAACAGATGCCCAGACATGCAGCAGATTTTCAGTGTACAGTGCATTAAAAGGGTCAATAAAAAGACATGAAAGTAACTAGCTACTCCAGGAATGAAATTAACCAGTCAGGCTGCTGACATAAATTACACCTCTCATGCTGAATATAGCTCTTAATGTTTGCCATTTAATCAATTCAACAGCACCTCATTAATCCTCTTATATGAGATTCTAAATATTCATTAAGAAATGCAACTAGGACAGTTTAAAAAAATGTTCATGTGGACTGAAAATATTGCTCCTTGCTTTCAACTGACTCACCCATTTACATATCTGTGGGATCAAAGATAACCTTGAGCAAATGAAATCATAACTTTTTATTGGGCCAACTAATCATCCCAAATATTGTGCAAGCAAGCCTTTGAACTACACATTCTCTGTTGGGCACAGATGCTAAGAGGGAAACAATAATGGAAACAACAAAGGTTACTGTTACAGGTTCAGGCTGATGGCAGCTATAATGAATGGCTCTACTGTGTCTTAGAATATGGGAGTCAATACATATTATATGTTTAGAAAGCAAAGCTGCTTTGGGAAGGTCAGATGTAAGAGTGGTAAAGCTGCTGGAGAGGAAAGATGAACTTAACCCTTTCACCACCCGCCGCTAAAATCTCCTAAGCTCTTAACTATCTACCTGTTATGAAATAATAAATAATTTTGATCAAGCTAGAAAAACAAAATACATATTTACCTAAGTATTACTGAAATGTATACCTACTGTTTCAGTAAAGGACTTTTGAGTTTGTGCGCTCATTTACCAAAGACGCACCACACTAGCGGCGGTGCTTGTCATTCACAATGGCGCCATGTACATGACATTAATGAAATTTGGGGGCACTGGGTGGATCTTTGCACCCCGGTGGCGCATATGCTAAAGACGGCCCTGCCCCTGTCCCTGCCCCTTGGGTTGAGCAAAGGGGTGTGTGTCTCCTTTGGATGAAACCCAATCCAAGAGTGAGCTGCTTAGAAGGGATTCAGACCTCACCCTAAGTGGTCTGTGTCTTCAAAGCTAAGTAGGCTGTGCCCCAGACATCAAACCTACTTTGGAAGTCTTGAGTTAAGCCCTCAATAAGTGGAGGGGGCATCACCTTCCTGCTAAAGGTAGTGCCTGCCAGCAACTTATTAAATTAATTAATTAATTGAATTTAGATACCGCCCTATACCCGGAAGTCTCAGGGTGGTTCACAGCAAAGATCAGAATATATAAAATCAAAATAAGAACAATAACCCAATAACCCACCTCCCCAAGAGCCACATTTTAAAAGGGTATAGGATGTCCATCGGGACATGTTTGCACTGGCTCAGTCACTCATGCCTTCAACATGCCCCCTTAAACATGTCCACATTTCATTAGGTGGTAGAATTGGACAGTTACTTTTCTTTCCATTTTGAACAGAGAATAGGTGGAAATAGATTTTCACTGTGAATGCAGTGCTGGTTGATCTAGAAGTCCTTCTCCCCATTAATAGGGGTGACCGGGGGTATACTAGCACCATTTTGTCTTCCTTTCTCCAATTCCACTTTTCTTTCTTTTTTAGATGTAGCAGCCATTTAGTTACACCATTTCCCCGTGGCAGGCGTTTTATGAATGACACCTCAAAATCCCAGATGTGCCACTGGCCCAAAAAGAGTTGGTGACTCTTGTTGTACAGGATTGTCCTGTTCAGTTAGTACCTATAAACTGCATCTTAAACCTAATGGATTACCAGCTAGTGAAATCCCATATTCAAAGGCAGTATGTTGCTGAATGCAGACAAACTACAGGATAATGCCACTTAAGAGCTTCCCAAATGCATATCAGTTGAAACTTCGAGTGGAGCAAAGAATTTCAGCTGGATGCAAATCACAATACGAAACTGAAGAGCATCATGCATTTCCAAACTATTTAATCTAATAACTCAAATCATTCAAATAAATTAATCACTATAGCAAGGTTGGTTTGTTTTTCTACCAAACAGCAAATGTCACTAGTACAATAAACCTGCAACTTATGTGGGGCTTACATTCTGTGGGTTGTGTTTAAAGCCAAAATCAAATATAGGTTTAGTGGTGCATTGGGTTCAGTGGTGAGTGGGATTTCCAAAGTCATTTTCCCCACAATCCCAATCCCTTTCCACCCCATTTATTTATTTATTTATTTATTTCCATGAGCATAAATCTGAATGCACATAAGTTAAATGTGCATAGTTGTAGGCTTACTGTAGTGAAATTCTTATTCAAGTCAACACAGTTTTCTAACATAAACCCATACAAGATTAGGGAGTTCCTTGGCTCCCCACCCCCCTTGAGAAACAAAGAGTTTTTTCTCTTATTCAAACTTCTTTAGAGGGAATACAGTAGATTATCTAGTGCTATGAACAACTGAAAATCATTTTAGTGAATACCAAAAGGTATTAGTCACATGAATCTCAAACTTACAAAATAGCATAACCTCCCCCAATTGTATTTTGTAAGTTTGAGATTCATGCGGCTAATTGAACAATATCTCTCTGTTCACTGTAATAGATGATTCTCCCCTTTTTTGGTTAGTAAATATGCATATACCAACTAGAATTGTACTACTATTTTGAAAGCCACTGTTAAATTATGTTGCCATAGGTCATAAATTACAGGAAATAATCAACTCTGCACTAGAAAGCTGGCATGTTCCTTACATTTATCACATTATAGATGCTCACTTTTCTTTTACCCACCCACCCACCATGATGACTCGTTAAGTATTTATAAACAATAACTAATAGTTCTTTTTAAAAGTGAGTTTTATCTGTTCCTGGCAGGCAGTCAAAAGTCTCCTTTGAACCTTTTCCATTTGCTGGTTCCCAAAAGGCAGATTACAATTTTCTCCATACTTTTTTAAAAAATAGCAAATTGGATTTAAATTAATTTTAGGGCAGTGTTTGCATCCAAAATAAACTTATGACTTTGAGCCATATGGTTCTGTCCTGAAGAAGATGCCCACTTGGTCAATGTGAATGATTTTGTGAGAAAAATGGTCCCTGTTGCAAGAAGTAAAGATCATCGTTAATATTCAATGCTCTACTGCTTAACTAAGTGGTTTGTTTACTCTTACATGATTTCTCCAGCCTTAGGAGACCTCCTGGTGATATGCTTCATTCCCAATTGCTGGGGAGGTTTATAGGGTTGGTCTGTTAAACTGTTTAACCATATTCTGACAATTGCAGAAAAACTCAGGAATATATATTTTTATAACCACACCATACCATTTGTGTGGAAGGCATCCATTGTGCATTTTATTTGAAAGCTGGTTATTTGAAACAGGCATGTCTTAAAATCAGATATATATTCCAGCTCTGAAGGAGAATCAATAAACTCATTCTGGGTTGCCATTACAAAGTACTAGTGTAATATTTCTCAGTTTGTGTCATGCCCATTTGACATTAATATCTGGAGATAAATGTGTACAATTTAACTACATTTCCCCACTAAACCACTAAAAAAAAACCCCTAATACTTTATTTCATAAGAATATATTTTCATGAAGAAATAGTTCCCTTTTGGCTTAATAAGGTCTGGATATGTATTTTTATTTTAGCAAAAAGACAGAGCTGAACTAAACATCAAAGAAGAACCGAAAAACAGAAAAGCTAATGGTAAAATTAAGACTGACTCTTACACACTAGTAGGGTGTGTGGCTATCTGAATGTCTGTGAAACATGATATATATAGGAGGTTGCTGTGTCTTGTTCAAAGACATTTACGCTTAAGCGTGTGATTGCTACTTTAAGTGCATCAGTAAATAATTTGGCAGACGAATAATACACACAATGAATTTCTTTGTGTCACATTTGATGAAATGTTAGAAACCTACAATGAAGCACTTTTGTATGAGCTCAGCTGAAATGAGTGCAAGCTGGATAAGAGCACAATAATGTTACAGGGCATTTCCCATTTATTGCAAAAGGAGAACTTCACCGTGAGTTATGCCTGTGAGGCCAGACTATGACAGACCTATCCAACAGGTTGATGTAAAGTGCAAGGATTATTCCAGACAATAAAACAGTGAGACATAATACATACATACAGATTATATATAGATATTTGGCTGAGAGCCAAAATGAAATCACCGAAAAACACCTAGAATGGAACAGTTCTAAGTATGACATGGCCACAGCCTCTTCTGTTTGAAGATACTTTGTACATATCATTCATCAAACCCAGTCCAGGGGTGTTAGAAGAGTGAAACTGTGGATCTAGAGACATAACACCCCATGGATTTAAGCCTAACCCCACTTCTGAGAGTAAACCCTGTTGCACTGATTATGATTTGCTTCTGGGTAGAGGATTTTGCTGTTAATAAATCAAATTAGGAGCAGCAGCAGCTGGAGGAGAATGATGAGATTGGCACACTCATACAGTGAGTCTTTTCCCCTCTAGCCCCTTCCTCCCCCTCAGCCCCACCTTTAGGACATAGGAAACAGCCATGAAAACAGTGTGATGATGGACTAGTGCAAATCTTGTATAGAGAGAAATAAGTACAGAAAGCAATACTCCAAGTAATGTCTCATTTAGCTGAATTGACTGGACACTCCAGGGCGAATTCATTATAGCCCACAAACAAGTTTGGACAAAATCTGTAAGAATTATATTTTGCTTATGAGGCAGATATGAGCAAGCTGACATTTACGCATAGGCAATGATGTTAATACTTGATCATTTCTAAAAACGTTTACACCATTTAGTGCTTCACTTTAACAACTCTGTCCAGAACAGCCAAAAATATAGAGCTAATCTCCTTAATGCTGAGCTTGTCTAGACCCTGGTAAAAGGATGACTAACATCACAGTTATTGTTACAATCATGCTAGATTTCAGGCAGTATCATTTTTTTATCTGTTTTGCAGTTGTAGGCATGAAAATAGCCTGAATGCAAATGCAGAACTGTCCTTACAAAGACTCGCAAATTATTTTGAATCAATAGTCAAAAAAGTTTGAATTCATGAAGCTGTGTAGTGTGAACCATGCACACTGTATCTATGAGGAATAACTGAAATACCAAAATGTGAATCAAATTTTAGTATTAGTATTTTTAAAATTTCCTATTTTAATATTTTTAGGAACACTTTTGAGAAAATTAAATCTCATTAATAATTGTAATGTTACAAATTTGATACTTCGCAAGGTAAACACTTTTATTGTGCTTCATAATTTTTTTTTTCAAAACCCACAAGCAAAAAAACAACAATGAAAAGTTTTTCAATCTAATTGTATTGTCATAATTCAGAATGTTCTAAGAAATTTCTGCAAAAGCAGAGAATTTGAGGACAATGTCCCCGTTTCATATCTATTCTAATTCAGAGTGATCTCTCAACTCATTATAACAAATTGACCTACATCAGGGTAGCAGAGCGATCTTTCTCTTTCAATTGATGGCTAAGATATATTGCTTAGTAGAAGCACTAATGTGTTGAAACAGATGTGTCTGAATTGTGTAAGAACCAGCTGTTCACATGGCTGCAGGCAGTAGCTTTTGGAACAAGATTTGTTGTAATAATAGTATGATTTATGTTGTTCTTTGATGATTGGTTTTATTTTAGTTCTAAAATGTTATCTTGTCTTTTGGTGGTTAATGAAAACAACCAGCTACTCCACCTCAGTGCCTCAGGAGCCGGCACTATTGATGCACACAATGTGGTTGTGTTCTTCGGGGCTTTTGCTCTCAAAGTTTTTGAAACTTTTCCGTACATGAATGTGCATATTTTTCATGAATACTAGAAACCCATGTTTTATTTCCTACTTCAAACTCACACTACATGTCACAGATTATATTTATAGAGGTTGAATGTGGAAGGATCTCAGTGCTTTGCCTGCAGGTCTTTTCTATGATGTTTTGTATGTGTTGCAAAATATGTGCATCCTTGACCCCCTCAACACAATGGAAGGTTCCATTGAAGTGGAGTGTGGGAAAGATTTTGTTCATTTTATAGACAAAGATGATTCCTTAAATGAAAAAGTAATGTACCATAAGTGTAGCCTTTTCTAAAAATAACCTGCTTAGTGAAGGCAGAAGGCAGTGAGATAAAATGCTTTTGAAAATAACACATTTTCTCTGTCCTCTCAAAATATTATAGATGGTTAAACTTATCTTTTCGAAACCTTGGTTTTTTAAAGAGCATTTTTCTTGGTATATGGGTTGTCCAAACATTGTATTTTTCCACATTCATTTCCATATATTAAAAAGTTATTTTCAAATGTTTTTCTATGGATGTTTCCCTGTCAAGGTGGATTTTGCTAAGCATTGTAATTCTGAAGATATTAATTACAGTGGTACCCCGCAAGACGAATGCCTCGCAAGACGGAAAACCCGCAAGACGAAAGGGTTTTCTGTTTTGGAGGCGCTTCGCAAGACGAATTTCCCTATGGGCTTGCATCGCAAGACGAAAGCCCATAGGGAAATGCTGGCGGTCGGGAGCAAAGACTTTCGCCCACAGCCGGCCTTCAGAAGAGGACCTCTTCTGAAGGCCGGCGGGGGGCAAAAGTCTTTGCTCCCCCCGCCAGCCTTCCCCCCGCCTGCCGGGGGCGATCTTAAAATGCTGGCGGGCGGGAGCGAAGCGTTCGCTGCCGACCCCCAGCATTTTAAAATCTCCCCCTGTCCCGGGGAGGTTTTAAAATGCTGGGGGTCGGGAGCGAAGCGCTGCCGACCCCCTGCATTTTAAAATCTCCCCGTGTCCCGGGGAGGTTTTAAAATGCTGGGGGTCGGGAGCGAAGCGCTGCCGACCCCCTGCATTTTAAAATCTCCCCGTGTCCCGGGGAGGTTTTAAAATGCTGGGGGTCGGGAGCGAAGCGCTGCCGACCCCCTGCATTTTAAAATCTCCCCGTGTCCCGGGGAGGTTTTAAAATGCTGGGGGTCGGGAGCGAAGCGCTGCCGACCCCCTGCATTTTAAAATCTCCCCGTGTCCCGGGAAGGTTTTAAAATGCTGGGGGTCGGGAGCGAAGCGCTGCCGACCCCCTGCATTTTAAAATCTCCCCGTGTCCCGGGAAGGTTTTAAAATGCTGGGGGTCGGGAGCGAAGCGCTGCCGACCCCCTGCATTTTAAAATCTCCCCGTGTCCCGGGAAGGTTTTAAAATGCTGGGGGTCGGGAGCGAAGCGCTGCCGACCCCCTGCATTTTAAAATCTCCCCGTGTCCCGGGAAGGTTTTAAAATGCTGGGGGTCGGCAGCGCTTCGCTCCCGACCCCCAGCATTTTAAAACGCTGTTCCGAAGGGGGGGGGGACACCTGCCCCAGCCGCCCCACTTCGGAAAGCTGTTCCGAAGCGGGGAGGGGGGGCGGGGACATCTGCCCCAGCCGCCCCACTTCGGAAAGCTGTTCCGAAGCGGGGAGGGGGGGCGGGGACATCTGCCCCAGCCGCCCCACTTCGGAAAGCTGTTCCGAAGCGGGGAGGGGGGGCGGGGACACCTGCCCCAGCCGCCCCACTTCGGAAAGCTGTTCCGAAGCGGGGAGGGGGGGCGGGGACATCTGCCCCAGCCGCCCCACTTCGGAAAGCTGTTCCGAAGTGGGGAGGGGGGGGCGGGGACATCTGCCCCAGCCGCCCCACTTCGGAAAGCTGTTCCGAAGTGGGGAGGGGGGGCGGGGACATCTGCCCCAGCTGCCCCACTTTGGAAAGCTGTTCCGAAGTGGGGAGGGGGGCGGGGACACCTGCCCCAGCCGCCCCACTTCGGAAAGCTGTTCCGAAGCGGGGCGGGGGCGGGGACACCTTCTGAAGGCGGGCGGGGGGCGAAAGTCTTTGTCCCCCCTGCCTGCCTTCCCAGGGGCTTTTAAATCGCCTCGGACAGCGGAGAAGTCCTCCGCTGTCCCGGGGTTTTTTAAAATGCTGGGGGTGGGAAGAAAAGCCCTTGTCCCCCCCCCCCCAGCCTTCAGAAGAGGTCCGGGGACAGACTGTCCCCGGACCTGGTCTGAAGGCGGTTTCCCTAGGAACGCATTAATTGATTTTCAATGCATTCCTATGGGAAACCGTGCATCGCAAGACGAAAAAAACGCAAGACGAAGAGACTTGCGGAACGAATTAATTTCGTCTTGCGAGGCACCACTGTAATTACATTGAACAGCCGGCAAACTCCCCTCTGCTTTGTTCAATTCAAAATTGACTCATTATTTCGGAGAACTCTACAAAAGACTAAAGAAAGAGATAGATAGATACATAGATAGAGAGAAAGAAAGAAAGAGTGTTGTAAAACAACCAATTGGGAGCATTTGCTCACCACTGCCTGAGCTGTGATTAGACCTGGGCAAAACAAACTTCACAAACCTCAAGACTACGGAATTCACTAATCACAAGGTATATTGACAGCAGCTTTATGTGACAGCTTTTGAAGGGGTTTTACAGGCTCCCAGTGGTTATGAGGCTTGATGACTGTATAGTACCTCCAATATCAGAGGTTGTATACTTCTAAATACAGTGGTACCTCGGGTTAAATACTTAATTCGTTCCAGAGGTCCGTTCTTAACCTGAAACTGTTCTTAACCTGAAGCACCACTTTAGCTAATGGGGCCTCCCACTGCCGCCGCCCCGCCAGAGCACGATTTCTGTTCTCATCCTGAAGCAAAGTTCTTAACCCAAGGTAATATTTCTGGGTTAGCGGAGTCTGTAACCTGAAGCATCTGTAACCTAAAGCGTATGTAACCTGAGGTACCACTGTACCAGTTGCTTGGAAGCACACATGGGCAGCTAGATGGCCTTGTAGGCACCTAGATGGCCGGTGTAAGAACAATATGCTGGGTTAGTTGGTCCTATGGTTAGATCCAGCAGAACTTTTATTATATTCACGCTGTACGTTGTCAGAATTTCATGTTACATTCCAAGCTACTGTCAGGGCTGGAGTCAGATGAAGTTCAGCACGAAAAAGCAGAGTCAGTTGTCAGTGAAGTTAACTCGTCATTCAAGGAAACAAACATATAACGTGGCCTGGTGGTCTCAACAACACTTCCCAGTAGGTCTTGTCCCTATAGAGAAGTTTCCAAGACTGAAGAACCCTGCCTTCTACTCCCTCTAAGGCTCCTCCTCTCCCAGATGTTTCCCAAGCAGACAAAAACTGCTTCTGGTCTCTGGTCTGTCCTCCTCATTACTTTGTGAGTTCTTGGAGACCAGTGGGGAGGAGAGCTTGTTGAAGCAGGAGAGGGAGAATCACAGGATTCTGGTCTTTTGACACCCCCCACCTCCTCTGTTTTAGCTTTAGAGTCTGAACTGCTCCCTGTCACAGGTTCCTCATACTCACTAAACCCTGTTGCCCCTTCAGCATCCAACATCTCCTCCCAATCTTCTCACTTGTTATGTACTGAAGTTCTCACCCTGGGCCAGCAGGGGGATACTGTAGATAGTTATGCAAATAAAGGATCAAAAGTGACGTTCAGTGTTTGGATAGTTTTAGAAAGTTGCTACAGTAATGTTGTACTGGAGCTCTATATAAGCAGGCTGACTTAGCCCTCCAGTCAGTTCTGTTCTGGCCTCTGAATAAACAAGAGCTGTTTGAAGAATCGCTGTGTCGTCTGATATGTTCGCCCACAACCTAACATCCCTCCTCAGTGTCCCACCACCAATCCCTGGGCTCTAAGCCTCCTTCCTCTTACATTTCCCTTGGGGGTTCCTCGGCTCATGCCTCCTACACCTGTCATCTCACCCAGCAAGTCAGTTTGTTCAATTGTAACTACATCCAACCTCAGGAGCTTGGTAAATTTATGTGCTGAACCACTTAATTATAAATTCTGGCAACATCACTAATTGCTTTTCCTCCAAGTTGTGTTGAGCAGGTTTCTAGCCTCACGGCAAAGAACATGACTTGCCTGAGGCCACCCAATGAATGGATTTACAGCATTCCCTGTCTTTGAAGATGATGATTTAGGGCAGTTCCAAAGAGAGGAGTATATGAAGATGTGTCAAAAGTAGTACAATAACTTTCTGACTTACCGTTACTTTGCAGACATTGTCCAAAGTGTATCATTCTGAGGATTCAGCTCCCTTCATAAGCAACTGAAATATCAGGGGAGTGTCCACAAATATCCACCCTCACAAAAAGTGAAGCTTACTTCTGCTTGTCATTAAGTAGCACTTTACCATCATTCTCATTCAGTGGATAATTTGGTAAATAAGTGGCACCATTCTCCCAAAGGCACCATGATGTATTGTTTTAACTGAGACGCCATCACATTTTTAAAAATGGTAGTAAAACTTCAAATGAACAGGCTGCACTGGTTCTTTGCTTGAATGTCCCACTGGTACCTTATAAAGACTTTAGATTCCACTTCATCATTGTCCAGAGGCCAGCCATTCAGTTCTAAAAAGAAAAAGAACGGATTTATTAACAATGTAATTCAAATATGCCAAGGACAAAAAGTTTTATGAATTATATTCATATCAAAAGTATTCTCAGTGAAGTCTTTTTGATCCTAATGAATGGATCATCAGAGCAAATGGAAGTATGCAAGCAATAATGTCATCTAAAGTGAAAAGAAGCAAGTATTTTTCAATTGTACAATAAAGGTCATAGGGCTGCCTTTAACATAATGGATCATAAGACCAGTGATCTGTATTAGAAATTTGTTTCACTGAATTCCTGATCATTAGTTTTAATCCAAATGTGATGGCATAATTTTCAAAAGTGAAATTCTATGCATATTTACTAAGAAATAAGTCCCAGTATGTTCAAGTCATAGCACTGCAACCTGAAACTTTAGAGATATTTTGTTTTCACATTATTTTGTTATAATATGATTTTCTGTTGATGTTATAATTTGATGTTTTTACTATACTTAAAGTTTCAGACCTGTGCTCAGTGGTGTGGGAATAAGTCACATTGAACACTGTAACTTACGGTACTTCCAAGTATGCATGACGAGAATTTCTTTGCCTGTCGTTGGAAGATGTTTTGCAAGATGGAGTGTGTGTGTATATAAATATATATATGAAAAGCAAATGCATTTGTTGAGGTTTTCCCCCATCCTGAGCAAATATTCGGCAAGGGAAATAGGAACAAATTGCCATGAATTTTTATAGAACATTTGTTGGGTGCCTAATCAGCAAAGTCCTCTGGGTGGTTCAAGCAGAAGTCAAACAATTCAAACATTAAAATATTTAAGAAATTATACATTAACATTAAAATTTAATTGATTCAATTTCATGCCTAAAAACCCAAGATAAGAAGCATAAAAGCATTTAAAACTCAGTAGAAACTATCATTTTCATATGAGAGAATGACTATTTCAAGGTCTGAGCAGGCCAAATTAAGACATGCAAGTCATTAAGCCACCTGGATTGGTCTTGTCACATATTGACTCTTCACAAGTGACAATTGCCAACAGAAATGTCATGAAGACTTTCTGTTAATGATAATTAATTAATATACTGCTTAATTACAATGGTAGCTTCTGATCAGGTTAAATGTATAAAATTCAATTGTAATAAAAAATATAAGCACACATAATTTAAATGCACAATAAAACTATTTCCTCAAAACAAGCATTCATAATTAAAATGTACAATAGAAGCCCACTGAAACAGCACAATTAAAGAGCTAAAACACCAATTAAAAAATTAAAGCGGGAGTTTCAAGTAAAGAGAATGTTTGCTCAAACAGGTGTGTCTTTGAGAGCCAGCGCAATGCCAATACACATAGGGCCTTTCAACCAACCAATCTTTATTATGTTCAAAGACTAGACAACAAAAATAGCCACAATGGCACATATATCCTACATCAGCACCAAGGGGCAGAATCAGTAAACAAAATTTAAATTTCATATAGACTTATTTACATTAAAAGTAACACTCCATCAGCTAAAGTCTGTGATACAGTGTCACTGTGAAATCAG